>NC_141148.1:151962894-152262894 GCF_053477565.2 Lygodium microphyllum | reverse complement strand
GTTCTTCCCTTCCCGTGACATAGTTTTCCTTTTTGCATCCCCTTGTTCCAGCTTATTGTTTTTGCGTTATTAATTTTTGAAGCAATTCCCGCCGATTGCATGTTTTTCCATGTGAACGCTCCTTTAGTGTTTCGAAATGGTGACCTCATGTACCAGCCCTATCCTATGCCTTCGCCTAGATATTTTTCCTTTTACCCACCTATTATTCCGCTATACGATTTGTCCATAATTAATTTTTCTGAGATTTCATGTCTTTTTCGTGCGTATTTTTGCCCTTTTTTCATAGGAATCTACCCTATTCTCCTCAGAATTCAATTTTGACTCGATACACTCACCCGCTACCCTTCTTGCACATTTCTCCTTTTTCCTTCGCCCTGTTTCTCCCTTTGGATTTTTTGTTATTAATTTTTCTTGGTGTTTTCAAGCTCTATTTTCTTACTTTTTCCATGTGAACGCCTCCTAACCCCATGTGCACAGAGATTTGATGTGACAGCCCTGAAGCTTATATTTGTCCTGAAATTTTTTATTTTTACTACCCTCCATTTCAATGCACAGATCATTCAATATTAATTTTTGAATCCCGTTTCGGATACGATTTTTGGGTTTTTTCCATGCAAACGAGGTTTCTCTTGCTCGGCATTATGTTCTGATATGATAAGATTATCGTGCATATTTTTCTGCACATTTTTCCTTCTTCCCTCACTTCATTCTGGCTAATGGATTTTTCAATATTAATTCACGTATGCATTTTCGGGTTCAATTTTTGCCTTTTTCGAATGCGAAGCCTCCTCATTCCCCTCGATATGTGTTTTAATGTGCCAGCTTTGTAAGTCCCCTTCCCTTGAACATTTTTCTTTTTACTGCCCTTCGTTCCGGTGCCCATAAATTTTTATATTAATTTTTGCATCATGTTTCGAGGTTGATTTTTTGGATTTTTTCCATGTGAATGGGTCTTATCTTCGTCAGAACTCTGTTCTGACATGATAGGCCTATCCGACATGACTTTTTGCACATTTTTCCTTTTTCACGCGTTTCATTTCGACGAACAAATTCTCCGCTATTCATTTTCGTATGTGTTTTCGAGCCTGATTTTTGCATTTTTCCCATGTGAATGCCCTGAATTCTTCTCGAACACCCCGTTGCCCTTTTCCATTGTCTTCCCCTCAACTTTCGGCACCGTTTTCCTTTTACCGCATTACGTTCTGGCTCACGGTTTGCATGTTATTAAATTTTCTTTGTTTTGTCGTGTCCCCGTGGGCCTCGCATCGCACGTGAGTACGCGTGTTTTTGGTTTACACGCCTGGCGACTCCCAACATGGCGTCCGCACTTTCCCCATTGCTGTCTCAGCCCCCATTGCTTCCCACCACTGTAAATTTTTTTACCTCGCCCCTCACATAAGCGCGAGACGAGGGGGGTTCTTTCATTTTTCTCTTTTTTTAATTTTTTATTTTTAAAATTTTTAAAAATACCCCACCCGACAGTTTCTCTCCCCTCCCCTTCTCTCTCTCTCTCTCTCTCTCTCTCTCTCTCTCTCTCTCTCTCTCTCTCTCTCTCTCTCTCTCTCTCTCTCCCCCCCCCCTCCGCCATACCCTCCCTTTCTCCCTCACTTGCCATACCCTCCCTCCCTTTCCCCCCCGGCCATTCCCTACCTCCCCCCCACCCACCCAGTTTTGCCCCCTGTTAACCCCAAGTCAAGAAGGCAAAAAAATGAATGAAAAAGCGCGAAGAGGATGGAAAAAGAGCAAAGACACGCAGGTGGCCTCTAAAGCTAAGATGGGGCCAAAAGCGTAAATTTAAATGAAAGGCGCCTCAACAAACTCCAAAAGCTCGTGTAAAAGAGCGCCAGGCTCCCTCCTATGCCAATTGTAAAGTATTAGACGAGTGTAGGCTAGAGGCATAAGGCTAAAAGAGGGAAATAGAGAAAGAACCTTGCCACAATGGCCGGTCATGTAAAAAAAAGGGAGGGGTGCCCATGGAATTTTGGGTTTTATATATAAAGTTCAAAAAGTGAATGGAAGCTCATTCTCTTTGGTGTGTGGTTAACAAGAGCTCTCTTCTTCTTCTTCTCTTCTTCTCTTCTCCTTGCTTGTGTGTGCTCTCGAGAGAGGGAGTGTGAGAGTGTGATAGAGTGAGTGTGTGGGAGTGAGGGATCAAGAGGGTGAAACTCTTCACCTTCTCCTCTTCTCTTCTTCTCTTCTCTTCTCTTCTCTTCTTTTCTCTTCTCTTCTCTTCTCTTCTCTTCTCTTGTGCGTGCAGCTATATGTCAAGATTGTGGGAGAGAAAGAAGGAGTCTCACTTGAAGCTTTCTTGCTTGCACAATGGGGGAATACACACAAGGGTGGAGGCTGAAAACAGTTTTCCTCTTCTTAGTTGTGTAAGCCAAAAAGAACTCACATACAAAGAAATAGAAGAACCCTATATATGGGTCTCAAACCAAACTCAACTAACTAAGGTGGCATACTAACCAAGCCACGAACTAGAGTAGATAAGGATAGCTATCATGTAGCTATTATTCATGGGCGGTATACCAACCGCATCTGCAACTAACACGTCGGTGACATAAATGCACAACGGTCACCCTGGCATATCACGAGTGGAGCTCGATATCTCAACACTCCCCCTCGAGCTCAATCCCAATTCCTGCACACCAAGCAGGTCTCTGAACTTGCGCAGCTTCTCTGCGCCCAATGCCTTCGTAAATATATCACCTACCTGATCCTCTGTGCTGACATAAACTAGATCAATAAGACCTAGTAAAACCCTCTCCCACACATAGTGATAATGCACCTCAATGTGCTTTGTTCTAGCATGATAGACTGGGTTATTTGCCAAGTGTATACTACTCATGTTGTCACAATAAATGACAACTGGCCCATCTGTAGGCTGATGCATATCATAAAGTAGCTTATGCAACCAAGCTACCTCACATGCAGCCATTGCTGCACCCCTGTACTCAGCCTCTGTGCTCAACAAGGCAACTGTAGGCTGTTTCTTGCTGCTCCAAGTGACTGCAGCACTCCCAAAAGAGAACACATATCCACTGGTAGATCTTCTATCAGAAATACTACCAGCCCAATCAGCATCAGTGTATCCATGCAACTGTATCTGAACCCCAGTCTCATAAAATAGTCCATACTGCAATGTGGACTTCACATACCTGAGTATGCGTCTAGCCGCATCCAAATGTGGTTTCCTTGGAGCCTGCATAAACTGACTTACCAATCCAACAGCATAGCTCAAATCTGGCCTGGTAATAGTCATATAAATCAAACTTCCTACTATGCGTCTGTACATAGTAGGGTCTTCTAGAAGCTCACCTGCATCTGTGCTCAGCTTCACATTCTGCTCCAAAGGAACTGAAATAGGCTTACAGCCTGTCATCCCATATTTGGACAGCATGTCCAATCCATACTACCTCTGCAAGAGCTGTATCCCACTTGGTGATCTAATCACCTCAATGCCCAAGAAATAACGCAGCTCTCCCAAATCCTTCATCTCAAACTTCTACTTCAATAGCATTTTCACATGAAGGATATCTTCATCACTGTCACCTGTCATAATCAAATCATCAACATAAATGACAAGTAGCATAATACCTTTCTCTGTTTTTCTCACATAAAGTGAAAAATCTGCCTTGGAAATCTGAAAGCCAATAGTGACAAGATACTGTCCTATCTTGTCAGACCATGCTCTAGGTGCTTGCTTCAAGCCATACAAGGCTTTCTTCAACCTGCAAACAAACTCAGGATGAACAGCATGCACATAACCTTGTGGCTGCTCCATATAGACCTCTTCTTGCAAATCACCATGCAAGAAGGCATTCTTTACATCCATCTGATGTAAAGACCATCCCTTTGATGCAGCCATAGCAATGACTGCTCTTACGGTTGCCATCCTTGCAACCGGACTGAATGTTTCTTCATAGTCAATGCCATATGTTTGTGCATACCCCTTGACTACTAATCTTGCCTTGTATCTGTTCACAGAACCATCTGCATTGTGCTTCACCTTATAAACCCACTTACAACCAATTGCATTTTTATCTTTAGGCAAAGGTACCAATTCCCATGTAGCATTTGCTTCCAAGGCATCCATTTCTTCATCCATGGCTTTCTCCCATTTTTCTTTTCCCATGGCTTCCTCAAAAGAAGTGGGTTCTGGTTCCTGTATCACTTTAACCATATATGCATAGTGAATGGCTGTAAATCCATCATATTTCAGCCTATCCACAGGATACCTAGCTCTCGTAGACCTGCGCAAAGTAGGTTCACTCCCAGGTGCTCTCAAAACATCCCTGGTTTTCCTTACTCCAAGTGTAACAATAGAAGGAATGCCCAACTCATCATCAATGCTCTGTTCTGACCCATTGGATTCACCATCCACATAAGAGTGACCTGCATTCACATCAAACATGGGCTGATCAACCTTCTCTTTTCCTTTTCGTGATACCTGCATACCACTATCTGCATTACTTTGAGAAGATTCTCCTGATCTCAATCTGCTTGTTCATGGCGAAGAATGTGAACTACTGCTAGAGGACGCTCCAGGTCCACTAATATTTTGTGACTGCTGCTGTGAATTCTGTGCAGCATTACCATTTTGTGCATCTACATCATCAATCACATTTACTGGTTTATACCAGCTACTCATCTCATCAAAAACAACATCTCTGCTCACTGTAAACTTACGAATAGAAGGGTTATAGCATCTATACCCTTTTTGCTGCAGAGAGTAACCAATAAAGATGCACTTCTCAGCTTTTGGATCCAACTTGGATCTCAACTCATCTGGCACATGTACATAGGCAATGCAACCAAAAATTTTCAAATGAGAAATATCTGGTTTCCTACCAGTATACCTCTCCTCTGGAGTCATTCCATGTATTGCTGCAGTGGGAGTCCTGTTCATTATGTAGACTGCTGTAGCAACTGCTTCAGCCCAATAAAAATCTGGCAGGTCTTTTTCATTGAGCATGGCACGAGACACCTCTCCAATATGTCTGTTTTTTCTTTCTGCAATTCCATTTTGCTGTGGGGTATGACTGCATGAATATTGCTGCTTTATGCCATGCTCCTGCAGGAACCTTGCAAACTCATTTGAGAGGTACTCTCCCCCTCCATCTGACCTTAGGCATTTTATTTGCAGGCCTGTTTCTTTTTCAACCATAGCTTTAAGAGTTTTGAAATGCCCAAAAACTTCACTTTTCTTTTCATAAAATACACCCAAACTTTTCTGCTATAGTCATCAATAAAACTGACAAAGTAATGACAGCCTCCAAGAGATGCAGCTTTAGTAGTCCACACATCAGAGTGGATTAATTCCAATGGCTTCTTACTCTCTTGAACATGTCTAGGAAATGGTTTCCTTGCCTGTTTTCCAAACTGACAGGCTTCACATACCTTATGCATTTCTGCAACCTTGAATTTAGGCAATCCTGCAACAATATTTTGGGCCTGCATTGATTTAAGTAGCTGTACATTAACATGACCAATGCGTTTATGCCAGATATCAATATCTGCAACTACACCGGTCCCATGTGCAAACATTGCTGCACTCAATTCAGACATGTCTGCATCCAATGTAAACATTCTGTCCTTCTTCTTTCCTTTTGCTATCAAGCGACCTTTATTTTTCATATCCTCAACAAAGCATCCATGAGGATTAAATCTGACCTGCAAGCCCTGCTCAACCATTTGACCAACAGAAACCAGATTCTTGGTGATATTCGGGACATGAAATACATCGGACTGGTATTTCTTTTTCCCATCCTGCATAAACAAAGGAATTTTTCCAATCTGCACAATCGGATGTGCAGTATCATCACCAGTCTCCACAAATCCTGGTTTTTCCATTTTCCTTACATCCTCCATCCATTCTGCATGACCTGTCATGTGGTTTGACGCACCTGAGTCAACATACCATACATCGTTGCTTTCTTCTGCACTTGTCATAGAATTGTTCATGTGCTGCACCATAAACAAATGCTCATTTCTGTCATCACCCTGTCTACTAGAAGATGCATAATTTCCTTGTTGCAGTTTTCCATTCATGATGTCATTCTGCTTTTTGTAGCAGTCTTTAGCCATATGTCCCATTTTACCACAATAGTAGCATTCAACATTACTGTTTACATTTTGGCCTCTTTGCCATCCACCACGACCTCTTTGGCTCCCCCTGCCTCTAGAGTTACCACATCCTCCTCCATAGGACTGGTTTTCTTGAGTTTGCTGCATATTCTGATTTCTACGACGGCCTCCAAATCGGCCTCCTCTACCTCTGCCTCTACCTCTTCCAGCATTTGAGTAGAAGACAGCTTCCTTTGAAGTTCCTCCTGAAGAAGATGCACCACCATTTCTCTGCTCCTCAGAAATTAGAAGAGCAATCAACTCCTCAAAATCAGGAAATCGTTCACGAACTGAAATGGATGTCCGAAACTGTGCATAATCCTTTCCTAGACCATTCAAGGTCACAGAAACTAAATCATCATCTTCCACTGGCGACCCAATGGAAGCAAGTGCATCTGCAATCTTCTTCACCTTCATGTGGTAGTCATTGATGCTCATATTTTCTCTTTGCACATTGTGCAACTCTTGCTTGAGCTGCATTTTCCTGGCTTGCGTATTTGTGCTATACATCTTTGACAGAGTATCCCATGCCTCCTTTGGCGTACTTGCATCCTGAATATGCACAATCATAGAGTCTGAAATGCTGATAGACAGCCAGTATATAACTTTCCTGGCTCTCTCATACCATGCTTTGAATGCCTGCATCTGCTGTTGATTGGGAACATCAGGAAGAACTGGTTCTTCTTCATTTCCTGCAACAAACTCCCAATATCCTTTTCCCATAAGGAAATTCGTCATTCTAAACTTCCATGCTTGGAAGTTGTTCTTGTCAAGCTTTTCAGTGACAATCTGTGAGAGAGAATCAGACGCCATTACAGGATACTGCAAAAAGTTATGTCACTGCAAAGAACACAGCTTCAGCCTCACAAGGGCAAATCTGCAAAACTGGCGAAAGTGGTATTTGACCACACAGTCACTTCCTAGTGACGATTTTGCATAAACAGGAACCAAGGATGATACTGTAACTCCCAATGTCTCTGCACATAAGCATACGATGCAATTTCTACAGTAACTTTTCACCGACCTGTAGAACAGTGGCTGCACAGCATAAAACTGGGCTTTTTTCTGAGTGCGTGCAGAAAACTTCCGCCTCCAAAACAGGCCCCGAAATGGCCTCAAATCAAAAAAACAAGGTCGCCGAGGGCTAAGGCTCTAATACCATGTCAAGATTGTGGGAGAGAAGGAAGGAGTCTCACTTGAAGCTTTCTTGCTTGCACAATGGGGGAATACACACAAGGGTGGAGGCTGAAAACAGTTTTCCTCTTCTTAGTTGTGTAAGCCAAAAAGAACTCACATACAAAGAAATAGAAGAACCCTATATATGGGTCTCAAACCAAACTCAACTAACTAAGGTGGCATACTAACCAAGCCACGAACTAGAGTAGATAAGGATAGCTATCATGTAGCTATTATTCATGGGCGGTATACCAACCGCATTTGCAACTAACACGTCGGTGACATAAATGCACAACGGTCACCCTGGCATATCACGAGTGGAGCTCGATATCTCAACACTATAGTGGATGGAGCTTGGAGATGGAGGAGGCTTGAGGATTCTTGAGCTAGCATCTAGGATCGTGGAGCTACCGCTGTGTGCGAGAGAGAAGGCAACTCATATCGGCATCAAGGTAAGATCACTACACTCGTAGGATCGACGGCGCATTAGCTAGGTGAGAGATAACCATTAGAGCTCGCTTGGAATGCTTGAAACAATAAGCGGTCTTGGCAGTTGAGCGAAAGCTCCCACCAACGGATTCAAGCTTGAGCGCTTGCGCACCTCATATCGAGCATCAAAGCAAGGGATTCATCCCCAAAATGGAGCTTGAGATAGGTAGGAAGTTTGGGTGTTTTGATCTTCGAAACAAGGATTTTGGGTTAATTGTTTGTTTGATGATTGGAAAACATGGAGAAATCATTTCAGTTTGTTGCTTTCGATTCTTGTTACATTTAGCATAGGATAGGATTAGGAAATCGAATCGGGAAAGGGTAGGGTTTACCGTTGCAAAACAGGGCAAAACACGGCATGAATAATGCAAAAAATGGCAAAAAGCTTGCTTGAAATGCTTAATGTCAGCAAGTGGGTGATTGGGAGCATCAAAACCTTACCCGGGAGGGGGTTTAAGAGCCAAGAGGCCAAGAGAGAGCTCATTTGCAACCATTGTAGAGAGAGAGAAAGAGAGAGAGAGAGAGAGAGAGAGAGCCCCCTGCAAAGATTCGATTCGACCTCGTCATCGGAGAGCCTACAGCTCACCTCAGGTATATACCAATCACTTCCCTTGGCACCTTAGTTAGGATCTGGAAGTTTGTGCTTGGAGTGATTGCCTAAATCATGAGATTTGATCGAAATCGTCGTCACGTGGCATTCGTCGTGCTGTGTTCGGCCCGTTCAAGCGGTCGTTTTTGGGTCGAGTCCCAGACTCGGCCCTCGGTACTTGCCATTTGGTCGACTCAGCCCGAAAACCCTAATCGGCCCTCAGTCCAAAGTACACTCGGCCCATTTACCAGTTCTGCCCTCGGCCCAAGACCTAACTCGGCCCAAGACCTGACTCGGCCCGTCCAAGTGACAGCACTCGGCCCTCGGCCCGTAAAAAATTTGGTCCTCAAACTAGTGTGATTCGGCCCATCCGAGTCACCCACTCGGCCCCTGCAATTCAGACCAGTTCAGTCGAGTATGAATTTGTCTCAAACTTTCAGAAGTTTGACCTGACCTGGCTAGGGCTTAGCAGTGCAAACTGTCGCAGGTCATCATGACGCTCAGAACTTGATTCTGGCGCACGGAATAGACAAAGTCGTAAGGCACAGCTGCTTAGCAGCTTGAGTGGGCTGTCACGAGACCTAGAGACCTAGAGATCTAGAGGCAACCCACTGAGCCATAAAACCCTGATTGGGCCCAAAAAAAGAGCAAGGCAACAAGGAGGAAGCGGCCAAGAGAGTCATCGAGCAATGCAACCTCACCAAGTACCTCAAGAAATTTGCGCAAGAGCCTGACCACACGAAGTGTGTGGAGTTTCTCAAGACATATGGCCCTGACCATGAGTGTGGCACCGTGACGATGGGAAGGGGAGAAAATGCTAAACAGATGCAAGTTCACTTAAACCCAGCCTTGGTGGAGAAGGCGTTGGGACTGGAGCCGAAGATAGAGAAGAAGCAGAAGAGGGATGTGTATGCCATGCTGAAAATGAAAAAGGAGGATGTGCTAACTAATGACGACATCAGCATCCAGGACATTCCTGATGCAGAAGCCAGACTACAAGTTAAGCTAGTGCATGCACTCTTCTCGAGCCAATGCTATAATGCCTTAATGCATCGAATCAGCGTGCCTGTGTGCTGGAGAATGTAGCAGCTCACACCTTGCATGAAGTCGACTGGAACGGATATGTACGCAAAACCATTGACCAGGTGGCTAAAGCACTAGCTTTAGGAAGTACACCAGCAGGAGGGGAGTCCCCAGCTTCCAAGGCCATAGAAAGGAAGAAGGCCTCGTCCAAGGCCTCATTATTGCCTATGGAAGCATTTTGACTGCACTCATCTAGGAGGCAGTGAAGGAGACACAAGATGTAGAAGAAGGAGAAGGAGAAACGCCAGACAAGTCACCCCCTCACCAGGACCAAGAGAGGTCCAGTGATAGGACCAAGAGTGACAAGGAAGGGCAGGAACAAGAAGAACAATCGGGCAAAAAGCAAGCCAAGAAACCCAAGAAGAAGACAACACAAAAGAAAAAGAAGCAGTATGAAGGCTGCAAGAAGGAGAAAGAGGATTTGGAGAAGGAAAAAAGAGAATCCCTCAAAGAGGTCGAGGAGAGGGAGAAGAAGAAGAAACATGAAGAAGAAAAACCAAAGGAAGAAGTCAACAAGTCTAAAAAGGTGTCGAAACAGGAGGCCAAGAAGAGGAAAATGAAAGAACAGGAAGAAAAAGAGAAATTGGAGGAATAGTACAGGAAAACTGAAGAAAAAAGGCAAAGAAGAGCTTTTGAGAAGAAGAGGAACTGACAAGGAAGGAGGAGGAGGACTTGGCTGAAGCTACACGCTGGTCCATCGAGCAGCAGAACAGGGCCGATGATCTGGGAGCCTGGAGCTTGCTGAGGGAAGAAGGGCTTAGTTCCAGCACGTAGGTACCAGAAATCACGCTCCCCGCTGTCCTTAAAGTCAAAGGCAAGGCCCTTATCCATCCTATCCCGACCCTCATGGTGCCTTCCACTGAACCAATCACCCTCACCCCTAGCATCCCCACCAGTGTAGAGGTCTCCAACTTCGTGGCATGGATGCAATATTTTATCAATAAAGAAATGGCCCAGGGAAAGAGCACGAAGACCACGGCCACAGGGCAAAAGAGACCAGTCGTAGATGCTGAGTCGAGATAGGACTAGAATCGTCAGAAAGTGGAGGCCTCGACCACTCCAATCCACACAACAGTGACGCCACTAGTCAATTATGACGAGTACGTTGCTGAGGTGCTCTCCCAACTAGAGAAGGCTAAGGAGGAAAAGAAGAGGGTTGTGGCTGAGTTGGTGGTGGAAAAGGAGTCAGTAGATGCTTTCCAGCTCGAAAAGACCCGCACAATAGCCATGTAGCAACGAGGGATCTTTGATCTCAAATAGGAATTAAAGGCCAAGGAGGACATGGAGGAGAGCTACAAGCAGTGCTGCTGGAGGATGAGAATCAGGAATTGGTACAAATGTAGAGAGAGTATAAGCTCCTCCTGATGCAACATGGGGAATTGGAGGCAAAAACTGCCAACATTGAGCAAATGATGGAGGAATTGAATGCCAAAGAAGAGGAGAGAAAGCAGGAGAGGGAGCAGATATACTTGGTCAAGGGCCCATAAGACTTCTTGACTTGAGCATTACCCTTGAGCATCACGGAGATGGCATCCAAGTCAACTGGTGAGGTCTTTCAAGTATCCATCTCCACCCTCACAGCTTCCATACTGTTGCCTAGGAAGATCAAGCTGTTATCCCAATCTTCGATAACTCTAGCATTGCGCATCCAGGGTCGGCCTAATGTGACATTAAATCGAGCTGTCTCAAAACAGGTGGGTTTCACTTGCTAGTTTTTTAAGTACCCTGAATGGCTTCACACTCATGCCGTTTGCTAATGTGACATTAAATCGAGCGGTCTCGACAGGTGGGTTTCCCCAAGTCTAAAGTACTGTGTGGCTCAGCACACTAACCCCGACTCCCGTGTCTACAATCCCCTTTCTCGTTGTGTCACCTAAGGCTAGGACAGGTAATATTGCATGCATCTCGGTGCCTTCCTAGAAGGCGTTAACGTGCAAGGATTTTGGCACAGAGTGCAGTGTTAGACTCGATATTTGTGTTTCTGCATCATGATCATGTAGATCAACAGCTTGTTCTCGTGACCCCTCAACCCACTACTTAAGGTCTTGCCATAGGGTGGGATGTTGCTTAAGCAGGTCTCCCAAGCTTAACGTCACAGGGGTGGTCACTAGCGTGGTAAGGAGGCTGTTGGCTGCTCGTATCTCTCCTAAACCGGATTGTCCTGGCCAATGGTCGTGACTGATTTGCGGGCATGCAGTATCAAGGCTTGGCCTAAGCGGTGCTGCTTGTGGTGTGGTTGTATCTCCTGACTTTGGTCGAGGGGGTGAGACCGGCGTGCTTATGCTGGGGAGATCATCGTTCTCATCCTCTAGGATGGGCTCAGCATCCCTTAAGTGCTCTTGGGCCTCTTTCACCCAGTCCTTCACTTTCTCTATGGCCTCGAGTTGGCGCTTCGGATGCGGGTATTCCCCTACCTTGGCACTTTCCTTTTTGGTCGTCTTGGGGGCTAAAGTTTCTGCCTCTACGTCCGTGACCTTCTTTTCAATAAGTAGAGTCATAGCACTCTCAGTTTTGAGTGCGATCTTAGCTTTCGACCTCTTCTTTCTCCGCTTGCGGCTCTTCTGTCAAGAATTGCGTGGTGGGGAGACTTGCTCAAGATGCTACGCTGAACACACACAGAATGCACAAGGAGAAGCTCACTCAAGAGACAAGAAGAGAGATGGAGGCCAAAACGTTTTCTTGCTGGTTTCTTCTTCTTCTTCCACACACTTTATAATGTACACAAAGTATAGACAAGATACAACATAAAGGAAAGTGGCCTACTAAGTCAAACAATGCATAACTAACTATACTAGTCGACTGGCGCTATAACTATGCCAGCTGTCTGTAAATAGGTGTAACAACCTGAATATAATAAGTAATGAGTCAGTGGCCATGTGAGAGTCATAATGACCATTGACGTGCTAAGTGTAGACGTGTGGACCCATCTAACCAGGCGGTCCATCATCAATGTCCGCATGTGTTGAGCTTGTCATCTCAACACTCCCCCTCAAGCTCAACTACATCTCTGCAACTCCAAGTAAGCTTCGAAACTTTTGAAGCTTCTCTGTACCCATGCCTTCGTGAAGATGTCAGCTATCTAATCCTGTGTGCTAACATACATTGGGGGTAGCCTAGCGCGATCCTTCCTTTTATTCTGTTGGCAATAATTTCAATCAAAATCTAGATTCTAGCAAACACAAACAGTCCTTTCAAATATGTATCAAATAGTGCAATGACAATCATCCCAACATGTAAATCACAGTTTCACATAGCCAAGGTAGACCTTATCCTAAGGCAACCTTTCATTCTAATGAGGATTCTTCTCCCCATAAAGAAGTGTTGAGTACACCTCTTAAAACACGTTAAGCAAGGCATGAGTTTTCCATTTGGATTCACTTATCTAACATAAGCAAAATCCCTTAAGGAAATATATTGTGTCAATAAACTCAACAAGATGATCTTTAGGATTCCTAAATAGATAACCAGTTTCTATAACCTTCACTAATCAGTTCTTAACCTTGTCGTATTTTGATCATAACTCTATTGAATACGCATAAAGACATATGTACAATAACCTTTGACAATTAATTCTGTCTTGATTCTATGCCTTAGTATCCCAACTATTCTAGCTAGAAATCATAGTGATTAATCGTTTTATGCTTGAACTAATATGTCCTTCTAGATGAGTTATCAGTTTAATGTGTAAGCGAAGAATATGAAAGCTAATATCCTATGTAATTTATTTTATATTGTAAAATTGATAATCTAGTAATGAATAACCTGGTTTGGCGGCATGATGACATTAGGAACTTCATCTTTACTCGCGCTCGCATTAGCCACACCCGATGTTCCAATTGTGGTGGCAATTCCCGCAACCTCGGGCACTCCCATATCATTGGCAATACCCGTTGCTTGACCGGTTGCATTGATTTCCATGGTTTTTCCACTTCGTCGCTTTGGAGCCATCGTCCACGAGGAGTTTGAGAGATAGGGAAGGTGGGATAGATTTTAGATGAGAGAGGGTAGAGAATATGGCTTAGTTAAAGATCGAGACAAGGGATTTGAGCTAGCTCTCTTCCTCTCTCTCTCTCTCTCTCTCTCTCTCTCTAGCTTCTTGCAGCCTCTTGAAGGAGTATTCTTCCTTCTCTCTTCTTCTCTCTCGCAGCCTCTCGGGGTCTCCTTATGTCCCTTATGCCTCTCCCATGCCTCGTATTTATAGTGAATTGGGGAAGAGGGCTTGTGGTTGAGAAGTGGAGCTCTTTGTGGAGGGGGATCTTGGAAAGATCAGTGATCTGATGCTCAGATCATAAATCTGATGGTTCCATTGGCTCCGAAAGGGGGGTAAAACTCCAAGACACTTGGCAAGACACTTGGTTAGAAAGCTCTCAGTTCACTCTTTCTTCTTTTCTCTGTTCGAAGTGCTGTCTACTGCCTGTAAACTGCGATCGCGGCGTGCGCGATTTTGCTAGTCACTTTTCTTTATTTTTCTTTTTATAAAATCTTCAAACTAACTAACACATCACTTGTTTTTTTCTTTTAAATGACATCTAGTTCTAGAAATCTCCATATCTCTTTTTTTTCTAAAATTAAGATAATCTCTAAAATATCTAAAATATTCTAGTCTTGTCCAAAGGTCTAATATTTTTAGACCATCCAAACTATATACATTATCCTAGTGATTAATATAACTCATAAGTTTCGTTCGCGTTGTAATTTACGTGAAGGATGGCCACGCTCCTTGCCAATTCGAAAAAAATATCGAATTTACGACTCTTGATTTTTCTAAATAAAATATTTTAAATTAAATAAAAATTATTAATAATTAATGTTAGTTAGTTTTTACCTTAGTTAGTCTTTAGTTAGTAATCTTACTAACTTAACTAACTTTTGAACTAACCAACTAACTTTTATTGTGTGGAAATATTACATGTCCAAATGTACCTATCACCCTTTTCCCATTGTGCACTACATCGGTGAGCTAATTGCATTAGAAATGTGTCCCATTGATATAATACTTGGCTGCAACTGGTTGAAATCTTTGGGCAGATTTACCATGGATCTCAACAACATGGAAATGGAGTTTAAATGGTGTGGACAACAAGTAACACTACATGGAGTTAAAAAGAAAAGAATGGAGATGATCAGCCCCAAGAAGGTTAAGAAAGAGATAAATGCAAAGGCATGTATGTTCACCGTTCTTCTTTCCAAGATTGAAGAGGATCAGCCCTCTTCTCCTACCAACAATATGGACCCATGTCTTTGTAAATTGCTGAAAGAATATGATGATATTTTTCAGCCACCTACCTCTCTTCCTCCCAAAAGAGAAGTGGATCATCCCATTCACTTGCTGCCCAATACAAAGCCCATCAACAAACCACCATATCGCCTCTCCAAAGTGGAAAGAGAAGAGGTAGAACGCCAAGTCAAAGAGCTTTTGGAAATGGGTCTCATTAAGGCAAGCCAATCACCTTTTGCTTCTCCAGTCCTTCTTGTGAAGAAGAAAGATGGCTCCTTTCGAATGTGCATTGATTACCGCGATCTCAACAAGGTCACTATCAAGAATAGGTATCCAATACCTAGAATGGATGATCTCTTAGATGAACAGTGAAGGATGCCAAGGTGTTCTCCAAAATTGACTTGAGATCGGGATATCATCAAATACGCATGAAGGAAGGGGATGAATTTAAAACAGCCTTCAGGACGGAGAGGGGTCTTTACCAGTTTATGGTTATGCCTTTTGGGTTATCAAATGCTCCAGCCACATTCCAATCTCTCATGAATAAGATACTTCAGCCATTGCTCTTTAAAACAGTTTTGGTATTCTTTGATGACATTTTGATCTATAGCAAGAATAAAGAAGACCATTTGCAGCATGTAAAAGAGGTATTTGACATATTGAGGATACACAAACTGTTTGCCAAGGCCACTAAATGCTCTTTTATGACAAAGGAAGTTGAGTACTTGGGTCATATAGTGGGAGAAGATGGAATCAAAGTGGATCCTAAGAAGGTTCAGTGCGTCAAAGAATGGCCTACGCCAACCAATGCCACTTCATTAAGAGGTTTCCTTGGTTTGTCATCCTTTTACTGACGGTTTATGAAGAACTATGCTCATGTTGCAGCTCCTCTTACCGATCGGCTGAAAAAGGAGGCCTTCTTTTGGGATGAGATCGCTGACAAGAGCTTTAATGAGCTGAAGCAATTGATTGTTTCAGCACCCATACTAGTTTGCTCTGACTTCTCCAAGACTTTTACCATTTATGTAGATGCCAGTGGTAGAGGTTTGGGGGCAGTTTTGGTACAGGAGCATGGTGTCATTGCATTTGAGAGCAGAAAATTTGATGATAAAGAGAGAGAGATGCATGTTTATGAGCAGGAGATGCTTGCTATCTTACATGCAATCAAGAAATGGCACCACTACCTCTATGGGACACACTTCAAAGTCAAAAGCGATCATAGGGTCTTGAGATATTTTCTCTCACAGCCCAATCTTTCTCCCAAGCAAAAGAGATGGTTGGCCACTTTGCAATCATATGATTTTGAAATATCATACATGGCTGGCAAGGATAATGTGGTGGCTGATGCGTTATCAAGAATGTGGGCATGCAGTCTATCTACTGTGTCTACCATCTATAAGGATTGGATTGAAGACATTCAAGAGGAATATGTGCTTGATGAGCATGTTGCCCATATTTTACAGAAATTACAGCAAGGGTGTGATGCTGAATTTTCTAATTTTAAAGTGCATAATGGCCTCTTATGGTTTAAGGGTAAAGTGTACTTGATTTCCAACAGTAAATTCAAGCTGAAGGTGCTTCAAGAGATGCATTCATCGCCAATGGCTGGTCACTTGGGCCTTTTCAAGACATTTGATAGAGTTCATCAAAGCTTCTATTGGAAAGGTCTATGGAAAGATGTTAAAGAGTATGTATCTCAGTGCTTGGAGTGTCAGCAAAATAAGGATTCCACTCTATTACCAGCCGGCTTACTTCAGCCTTTACCCATACCTACGGGCAAATGGACAGATATTTCCATGGATTTCATAACGGGATTGCCTACTACCAGTCATGGATGGAACAATATCTATGTGGTAGTTGATAGATTGACCAAATCAGCCCACTTTATCCCAACTAAAGTCCAATATTCAGCAAGGCAAGTCGCCGAGCAATTTATGGAAGGTGTGTTCAAACTACATGGTATGCCTATGAGAATAGTATCAGACCGTGATTCGAAGTTTATGGGCAACTTCTAGAAAAGTCTATTCTCATCTATGGGTACTTTCCTCACTCCTAGCAGCCTATCACCCTCAGACTGATGGGCAAACGGAGAGAGTCAATCATTGGGTGGAAGTGTACCTTAGGCATTATTGTCATGACACACAAGCTTCATGGGATCGTTGGATCCACCTTGCTGAATTTTGCTATAATAACACGCACCACATGAGCATTGGGATGTCTCCATTTGAAGCTCTTTATGGGTATAAAGTCCAACTTCCATCAGTTTTATTCCATGAAGACATCAACCCACAAGCAAAGGAAGAGTTGGAAAGAATGGAGTTGCTTATGAGGCAATGCAAGGACAGCATAAGGAAAGCACAAGAGGTAATGAAGGTCTATGCAGATGAGAAAAGAAGACATTTAGACTTCAAGGTTGGAGATTGGGTATTTCTCAAAGTGCCCAAGACGCATTATGCTTCATTAAAGGGTGGGAACAATAAGCTTGCTCATAGGTTTTATGGGCCATACTTGATCTTGGACAAAATTGGAGAGCTTGCTTATAAACTTCAGCTACCATCTTCTACTAGAATACATGATGTATTCCATGTTTCACAGCTGAAGAAGTATGTTGGTCCCGATGTACAAGTATTGGAAGAGTTACCACCATTGGATGAGGCAGGACTGATCATATATGAACCTGAAAGCATTATTGGAAAGAGAGAGAAAGTTCTCAGAAATCGTACTCTCATTGAGTATCTCATTAAGTGGAAGAATTTTCCCATTGAAGAGTCTTCTTGGCAACCATCCACTTATGCCAGTAACTTTCCTTGGTTATTACAGGATGATATATGATGCAGTATGCAGTGACTGTGCAGAGACAGCTTGCTGTATGAAATTTCTGCAGACAATAAAACTGTCCTGACTTCATCAAAATTTGATTTTAATGTTATGGGGTGATGCTTGGCTTCGTTTCTACACCTCATACGCCTCATTTGGACCAATATATCAAAAGTTATGGCAGTTTTAGTGAATCAGCCCTGTTTGGACAGCAGCCAGTTTTCTCACAGTTTGGCATGCAAAAAGGTCTTCCTTACATGGACAGTGCTTTCTTATCACTTGGAAGATGAATGGGCATGATTACTATCATCCTTGACTTGGATTTAGTCCATTACTTCTTGGTTTTGAGGACAAAACCATCTTCAGGACGGGATGGTTTGTCATGAAGGAAAATACAACATTAATATTTGCACCTTGGATTAATTCCAGCCTTTGTAAATTCAACCCTAGCCTATGTGTACATGTGTGAACAGCCCTTAAGTTTGGAAAGAGGGTTAGAATAAAAGGGACTAGAGGCCAAAGGCAAGACATCTTTTGATCATTCAATAATCTTGGCTTTACCATTTTCTTGGAGTTAGCTTCTTCTTAGCCTTTGAAGCACTCAGCCATGGCCGTCATGTATTCTTGAATTCCCAACCATTAATACATGATGAGGATGTCTTGGTGCAATAGATTTGTTAATTCTTTGTTGTAGCTTAGTTAATTTTCAATTTCAGTTAGATTTCATTCCATGGTTGATTGCTTTCTTACATGGATCAATGAAGATGATCCATTTTAAAGGATTGATGATTTTTAAACCTTTCTAGGGATAAGGATTCATCCATAAAGGTTTTTGGAGGATTTTGCAAAAATTGTAAACATCACATTCTCTCTAGTAGGATAAAAAATCTGCTTGGCAAGCACAAAGCATGAAAATAAAGCACATCCAACTAATGGGTATCCACATCTATATTGACATCCAAACATAACTTTGGCACTTGCTTTTGATCACTATGAGAGTGACGGTGCATAAAGGCTAGATACCATGAAAAATGAGCAGTCAGTCTCACTGATGGATCCAAAGATTGATAATGAAGCTTAGCAAAATGTAAATAGTTGTGAAAGGCTTGATTTTCAGTCTTCCATTCTCCTGGAATCACCGGCCAATTAATTTGGGGTCGCGTCAAAGAATCTCCTGTACTCCAGCTTCTTCTTCTCAGAATTGTCTGATCAAAACCATCATATTTTGTAACCAACTAAGGGGGAGTTTGAATAAAAGATTAAAGAGGCGGGAATGGAATAAGGGATAAGGGATGAAGAGAGGGATAAACAAAATCATAAAAAAGAAGAATAAGATAAGGTAGGAGATTCCAGCAATTTAGCAGTATCAGAAAGAAAGCGAGTAAGGAAATGTGGTGGGAACGTGGACAAGAAATGAAAAGATGGGGGAGGACAAGGAAGAAGGGGAGAAAATACCCGATCGATGATGAAAGGACATTGCGTAAAAATAGGAATGTGGAGTGTGTCCTTAGGTTGAAATAGAAGGGGTAAAATGACATGTGGGGGGTATTCTAGAAAAGAGATAGATAAGCATCATAAGTATGAGCCATTTGTTGATAGTAAGTCAAGGATATAACTGATGGTCCTAAGGCAAAATGTCTAGCATAGGCCTCAAAAAATAAAGGATCAAAAGGAGGTTGCTTGGAAAGATAGGATAATAGATGCACCCTCAGTTGGTTGACATTTTGCACATGAGACAAAGCCTTTAACTGTCTTTGATTTAAGATCATAGAATCAAGCATAGGATGCCAAGAATCCTCTATATAATCAGCTACTCTAGAAGAATACTTTTGAAACATTTCATCAATCTTAAGATCCAACTGGTGTACATAGAGTACTGCTTGCAAAACTACACCTCCAACATACCAAGAAAGGTCCTCATCATTTGGAATTAACAAGTTACCTCTGAGGTACATATAGGACATCAATATTGAATCTGGGACTACCGAATCCTCAAACACCATCCTGACCACTTCAGACAATAGATCCGCAGAATAAGTTCCACTCCAGCCATCCTCGAGAGGAGATAAATCCATGGTTGAAAGTTTAACATAAAAGGCTAACTTCTGTTGTTGATAATGAACATAGAAAGAGTGGGTAGGAGGAGAAAACTCCTTAAACTACTCAAAAGCAGTCCATAAGATGTCCATTCTAGATTGCAATCTCTCAATCTTGGCTTGAAATAAAGGAAATAAAGTGGCATTCTGTTGAAGAACAACCAAGTCCTGCTGAGACATAGAAGAAATCATGGGGACACTGGGACTTGGAGGAATGGATTGTGATTGCACCAGTTGGTCCTTCAATTGTCTAATTTGGGAGGCTTGGGATTCCACTGTATTGTGCACAATCTGCAAGTTTGACAGTTTTGTATCTAGAAGAGTCTTAAACCCTTGAGCTTCGTTGAACATTTTCTCTTTCTCTTCAAAAACCCTGGTGACCTCTGACTGAGCTTCTGCTAACTGATTTTTCAAAGAAGATATGTCTTCTCTCTAGGTCTCAATCATTTTGGTCTGCTACTCTATCTACTTGAACAGATCGGAAAGAGCGTCTTTGGCAAAGGCTAGCTCTATGATTGCCGTATTCATCTGGTCTTTGGATTGCATCAACTCTTCATAAAAAGAAGAATATAACTGTTGAGCACAAGCTGTCACTCAGAGTTCAATAGAACTCTGAATGTCTTTACAAAGGAAAGAAATGGCATCCCCTGTCACTAAACGGTTTAGAGAAGGAACTGATATATCCAAAGAACCCTCTCGATGTGCCCTGAATAAATTGTTGCATGTGAGGTAGGCAGGGAGTTCACTTCCAGAGGTAGCAGGAATTGACATTGAAGGAATGACGGATGAAATTGTATATGCTACACGCTTCAAGCGCTTCTGCTAAATGACCAATGGAGGAGGGGAATCAATATCCTCTATGTCAATGGGTTCTGAATATTCTGAAGGTGGAGGGGGAGGAACTGGATCACATGGAGGAGGAGGTAAAACACCCTTATTAAGGTCTGAATATGTCAGAAAAGCATATAAATATGAACCAAAGGTTACATTGGTAACATTCCCTCTAGTCACCTTAACAAAATGCTGGTCCATCTTCGTAAGGAGGTAAGTGCTCCAGTGAATGGAAATCCCTTTCAAAACCATCCTGGAAGTTGTGAAGAGCTCCTTGGACAAGTAGTGAGATGGTGTCTTGGCAGGCATGAACCTGTCCTGAAGAAATTGACAGACTAGCTTCCAGAAAGGATCAGTGATCATTGAAAAAGACACTCCTGAAGTGTTAATCACTTTCTTGACATCGAGGACCTCTTTAGTCTGCTTCTGTAAATAGCTTGAGGATGTCTTCATTGGAGAATAACTGTTTGGTTGTGACAAAGGATTCCCCTTTGTAAGGGAAGGACAAAGCCTTCCCTAACTCTCTAGGTGTCAGGACCATGGAAGTACCACGAACCAAGCCTGATTTCTTACTGTATGACACGAGAAACTCATCACAAAGGGTTGGATAATCTAGAATCAGAGGGAGTGGAGTAGCTACAAAATATGTAAGGCTAGCTTTCACCATAGGCTCAAAAGTCAGTAGGGAAGAATAATCCCTACTGATCAATGGGACATACTGAATAGGAGGAGGCATATGGGGTGCCATTCAGATAGTAAACACACAACACAACTCACAAACAAAAGAGATGCTTGCAAAACCAATAGAAAAGATCAAAGATAAAATATCAACCAAGGGTTTTGAAATGAGACTCGACCAACCATCCCCAAGCAAGGCACATCCTAGAAAAAAATTTGACATGACCTCTAGACATATCTGACCGAAAGCTTCATGCTATGTAACAGACATGTACCTGAGACCCCGTATCATGTAGATAAAATAAAAAATAAATTCAAATCGTACCATTAATCGTATAAATCAACCAAATCAATAACCACACACATCATAACCAAAACACCATTGACCATCAGTTGACAAGAAAAGACAATTCTGAAGACTACACGTGCCCATCCCGCAAAGTATATTCATTTGAAAGGGGAACAAGAAAGTATAGTGAGGGGAATGAATTTAGTGAAGGGTTTATTTTAATAAATTATTAAAAATGGGTGAAATTTTATTAAGTTGTAAACCTTAATAAGAAAATGACGGTTCATTTTTAAATGGTTATTTACAATTTATTAAGGTGAAACTGTGCTTTTAACGAATCTTGGACTTCGATACCCAGATTGGGTCTCTAAATGCAAATTCATTAATTAAAAATTTAATGTGTGTGAAGCGCTTTTCTTCTTCAACACGTGCATTTTTGTGATCATTGGTTCATTTTATTTAAAATTAATGTGCCTCTAAAGCACATGTAGCGCATGCAAAGTGAACGACTGGTTGAGTTTTATTTAATTAAAAAAAAGTGTTGAGCGCAGATGCGCGTGCCATGGTGGTGACTAGGGTTCATTTTAGAAATTAGTATGTGAATTTTTGGGGTAGCGAAAACAAACGAGAAGGGGAAAAAGAATTACCTGAGAGAGAGAGAGAGCATGTGTGTGCAAAGATACTGAATGCTCACGTATCAGTCCCCAATGCAAATGAATCTCAAAAGAGAAAAGTCAACAACTTAAAAAGATTTAAACATTGTAAGCTCCGAAAAAAACAAACTAACACCTCATTTTAAAAAAAACAAAAAACATGTGGTGTTGGGTGAGATTTTTGGCAAGAAAATACTAGAGTTCCAAACATTTTTCCATTTATGTTTGGCATTTAACATGCTTTTTTCAAGAATTTTGCCTAAAAATAAAAATTTGAACATTTTGTAAAGCATGTTTAGTTTTTTTTTAAAAAAATCCAAAATTAAAAAAAAGGATGGACTTTTTAAAATTTTTGGATATTTTTTTTATTTTTTTATTTTTTAATTCTTATTAACCATTTTTAATGGATTTTAAATACATCTTGAAGTGTTTGAATTTTTTGTAATTTATTTGTGGAATTTCAGCTTTGAAAAATAATTCAAAAACTGTTTAGTTGATCAAATGAATTTTTAGTTATTTTTGTAAAATTTTAAGAAATTAAAGAAAATTTTATTAAATTTTTTGATTTTAATGTGTTTTTAAGGGGTTTTTTTTACTGTTTTTTAATGAAAAATAGGTACCTGTCTATGTGTGAACAGCAACTCGCAAATGGATGGCACGAACCACCGCATGGACAAGTCCAGACGCGTGTCCTCGCGCATGAACAGTCGCGAAGCAACTCCCAAACACGAATACACAGTGGTGTGCGAACACCCGCAACAAGGTAGGGGTGGTGACCCGGTGAGACATGGAAAAAGGAGGGAGAGGTGTCAATGAGGGGGTGGCATAGAGCTGCGGAAGAACAGGGGCAAAGGGAGCTCGAAGGGCACGACAGGGGAACGGGGGCCAAGAAAGGTGTTTTTTTTTGTTTTTTTTGTCTCTGGGCGGTGGGTGGGTGGGTTTTGGGGGGTGTACAAGGGGGGGTACGGGCATGCGGTGTGGGTGGGCAAGGGGGTTGGAAAAGGGTGGGGAGATGGGCGGGAGGGGGGAGAAATTTGGGAGGGGGGTAAAAGTAGGGGGGAGGGGACAAAAATAGGGGCGGGGGGTAAAAACAACAGGGGGAGGGGGGAGGGTGTGGGAGCTTTCGCTCAATCGCCAAGACCCACGGACCGCTTATTGTTTCAAGCGTTCCAAGCGAGCTCTAATGGCTATCTCTCACCTAGCCGACGCACCGTCGATCCTACGAGTGTAGTGAGCTTACCTTGATGCCGATATGAGTTGCCTTCTCTCTCGTACACACCGGTAGCTCCACGATCCTAGATGCTAGCTCAAGCATCCTCAAGCCTCCTCCATCTCTAAGCTCCATCCACCATAGCCGCGCGCGCAAGAGAAGAGAAGAGAAGAGAAGAGAAGAGAAGAGAAGAGAAGAAGAGAAGAGGAGATGGTGAAGAGCTTCACCCTCTTGATCCCTCACTCCCACACACTCACTCTCTCACACTCTCACACTCCCTCTCTCGAGAGGGACACACAAGCAAGGAGAAGAGAAGAAGAGAAGAAGAAGAAGAGAGCTCTTGTTAGCCACACACCAAAGAATGAGCTTCCATTCACTTTTTGAACTTTATATACCCCTCCCTTTCTTTTACATGACCGGCCATTGTGGCAAGGTTCTTTCTCTATTTCCCTCTTTTAGCCTTATGCCTCTAGCTTACACCCGTCTAATACTTTACAATTGGCACAGGAGGGAGCCTGGCGCTCTTTTACATGAGCTTTTGGAGTTTTTTGAGGTGCCTTTCATTTAAAATTATGCTTTTGGCCCCAGCGTAGCTTTAGAGGCCGCCTGCGTGTCTTTGCTCTTTTTCCATCCTCTTCCCGCTTTTTCATTCATTTTTCCGCCTTCTTGACTTGGGGCTAACATTACCCCCCTCCGAGACGAGTGCCAGTCCCATAGCACCCTTGGCTGCTGTTGGGGTTTAATAGGCAGTTGGCGAAGTAGTCGTGTGAGGGTAGGGCCACGTGTAAACTAGAGTTCTCGTGGAAGCTTGGTAATGAGGTTTGTTAGAGAAGCCAAATGGATAGCAAGTGGATGATGGGGGCCTTCAAAGTCGGTGGTTTGTCGTCTTTGTGATGCTAGGAGGAAAGGGTGCGGTGCTCTACCTAAGTGTAGTGTATTATGCTCGTGCTGGTGGAATGGGAAGTTGGGTCTAACCATAGGCTAGCCTAGGTGATGTCCCACACTTGAGGACCCCATTCGTGCAAAGGGAGGTGCGGTGCACGTAGCTTAGGGTGATATGTCTAACCATAGGCGAGTGGTACCCCCCTAAGTATGTCTTGCCCTTGGTGGGCCCTAAGCGTGAAGTGGGGGAGCAAAAAGGGCTAGGGGATCAGGAGCGGAGCCAGTCGACCAAAGCCACCGAGCATGCCTAACTTAGAACTGTGACCACCAGGGGAGACCACCTCTTCTAGAAAAGACGGCGAGTTCGACACTAAGTCGGAGGTAAGTTCGGATAGCGACCCAGAAATACCTAGGCCGCCCAAGACCCGATGCACCAAGGGGGACCTACCCGTCCACCTAAGGTGCATACGATTGAAGCAGGAAAGGGCGAAACAACCTAGGGACACACGAACAGACGAACAACAAAAACCACAAGACCTCCCTAAACGATTTACGAAATTCAAGAAAGGAGATAGGGTAGTGATCTTGTTGGGTGCCAAAAGGTAAGGGCAAACAAGCAAACCAATCGAGGGACCAGCCAAGGTCAAGGAGGTGAACCTAGCCCAGGAAGGGGAGACACCTCGACCAGCCTTCATTGCCAGTGACTTGACTGAGGAAGAAGAAATGAGTCTTGTTGCTCTCTTGTGAGAGTATGTAGATATATTCACTTGGTCCTTGGAAGAGCTCAAGGGGATAGATCCTAGTGTAGTGACTCATAATATACCCATGACACCAGAGGCAACGCCGGTGAAGCAACGATCGTACCCTATGGATCCAAAACATGCTCATGCTGTCAAGGAGGAGATTGATAAGCTAATGAGAGCGGGATTCATTTACGAAATTGAGCACACGGACTGGGTATCACCCATAGTTATCGTGATGAAGAAAAATGGAAAAATCAAAGTGTGCGTCAATTACAAGAAGGTGAATGCTGCTACTAAAAGGGACAATTACCCATTGCCATACACCAAGCACATGCTTGAAAGAGTGGCGGGCAAGGAGGCCTACAATTTTCTGGATGGCTTCTTAGGATACAATCAGGTGCAAGTGCATCTTGCCGATAGGCATAAGACTGCCTTTACCACTGAGTGGGGCGTCTTTGCTTACATAGTCACGTCTTTCGGGTTGATTAATGCCCTTGCCACTTTTCAATGCGTCATGTGCACCATATTTAAAGACATGCTTCGCAGAGAGTTGGAAGTCTTTGTCCATGACCTTTTTGTTCAATCGACCTGGATGGAACACTTAGACAAACTCCAAGCAATCTTTGAGCGGTATCGTCTATATCGTCTCTCCTTGAACCCCTTGAAATGCCAGTTTTGGGTGAAGCATGGATGCATCCTAGGCCACGTGGTGTTGAAGAATGGCATTGCCACTGACTTCTCAAAAAGTTAGGGTTATTGTTGACCTTCTACCCCCAATCAACTACAAGGGAGTCGAATGCTTCTTAGGCCATACAGGATACTATCGGCAGTTTGTGCTGAATTATGTGTTGATAGCCAGACCTTTATACAAGCTACTGATTGTCTTTGAATGGACTGAAGCATGCCAACGAGCATATGAAGAGTTGAAGAAGGCTCTAACCACAACACCAATTCTACGAGCCCCAGATTGGACCATTACCTTCCACGTGCATGTCGATGCTTCTAAATTTGATGTGGGGTCAATGTTGTGCCAACCTGGCTAGCACAACCTAGACTATCCGGTGAGCTTTGCTAGCAGACAACTCACTGAGACGGAAATGAACTACTTGACGACAGAAAGAGAGGGCTTGGCCATGGTGTTTGCTGTGAAGAAGTTCCGGCACTATCTATTGGCTATACCCTTTACCTTTTTTGTGGACCATCAAGCCTTGCTATATCTAGTGAATAAACCTTGCGCTACAGGATGCATAGCTCAGTGGCTCCTTTTGCTTTTGGAGTTTGACTTCTCTGTGGTTGTACGGAAGAGAAAACAACACTACATGGCTGACCATATGTCACGCATCCCCACAGCAGAAGCCACTGGAGAAGGCATTGCCGATGAATTGCCAGATGCCCACCTACTTAACCTTTCTAGCGAGAGAGATTTATTCAAGGTTGATCTAACGCCATATTGGGCAGATGACATAGTCCAAGTGCTTGAGCACGGACTACTTGAGCGACCGATAGAAAATGCAAGACTCAGGTGACTCATTCTCAAGATCCAACCCTACCAGTTGATAGCATGCCAGCTGTGTCAAGAATCGCGTGGTGGAGGGGGTTGCTCAAGATGCTGCGCCGAACACACACAGAATGCACAAGGAGAAGCTCACTCAAGAGACAAGAAGAGAGATGGAGGCCAAAACGTTTTCTTGCTGATTTTTTCTTCTTCTTCCACACATTTTACAATGTACACAAAGTATAGATAAGATACAACATAAAAGGAAAGTGGCCTACTAAACCAAACAATGCATAACCGACTACACTAGTCGATCGGCGCTATAACTATGCCAACTGTAAATAGGTGTAACAACCTGAATATAATAAGTAATGAGTCAGTGGCCATGTGAGATGCATAATGACCACCGACGTGCTAAGTGTAGACGTGTGGACCCATCTAACCAGGCAGTCCATCATCAATGTCCGCATGTGTTGAGCTTGTCATCTCAACACTCCCCCTCAAGCTCAACTGCATCTCTGCAACTCCAAGTAAGCTTCGAAACTTTTGAAGCTTCTCTGTACCCAATGCCTTCGTGAAGATGTCAGCTATCTGATCCTGTGTGCTGACATAGACCAAGTCAATCTCACCTGCTAGTACCTTCTCTCTCACAAAGTGGTAGTGTACCTCAATATGTTTTGTCCTGGCATGGAACACAGGGTTCCTAGCCAACTATATACTACTCATGTTGTCACAATAAATGACAACTGTACCTTCCACCTGAACATCCAAATCAGCCAATAGCTTTTGCAACCATACTACCTCACATGCTGCAACAGCAGCACCTCTATACTCAGCCTCTGTACTCGACAAAGCAACTGTAGATTGCTTTTTGCTGCTCCATGCAACTGCTGCACTACCAAGAGAGAACATGTATCCGCTAGTAGATCTTCTATAAGACATACTACCAGCCTAATCTGCATCTGTACCTGCCTCATAGAAAAGTCCATAATGTAATGTGGACTTCACATATCTCAATATGCGTCTGACTGCATCCAAATGTGGCTTTCTAGGTACTTGCATAAACTGACTCACAAGACCAACAGCGTAGCTCAAGTCTGGCCTTGTAATGGTCATGTAGATCAAACTCCCCACTATCCTCCTGAACATAGTAGGGTATTCTATCTCATCCCCAACATCAGCACTCAGCTTTACATTCTGCTCCAACGGGGCTGAAAGTGGTTTGCATGCAGTCATACCATATTTGGACAACATATCCAAGCCATACCGTCTTTGGGACAGCCATATACCATCATCACATCTGATCACCTCAATGCCAAGAAAGTACCTTAGCTCACCTAAATCCTTCATCTCAAACTTCATCTTCAAACAACCCTTGACTTCAGCAATCCCACTATCACTATCACCTGTAATAATCAAGTCATCCACATAGATGACTATGATGACCAAACCTGCATCTCCCTTTCTCACATAAAGTGAGTGATCAGCATCAGAAACATAAAAGCCAATATTGACAAGATACTCTCTAATCTTGTCAGACCATGCTCTAGGTGCTTGCTTGAGCCCATAGAGTGCCTTCTTCAACCTACACACATACGTGGGATGCTCTAAATCTTCATAACCTGCTGGCTGATCCATATACACTTCTTCCTGCAAATCACCATGCAAGAAGGCATTCTTTACATCCATTTGCTGCAACCTCCAACCTTTGGCTGCTGCCAAAGCAATCACATATCTGACAGTTGCCATCCTAGCAACTGGACTGAAGGTTTCATCATAATCTATGCCATATGTCTGGGCATAGCCTTTTGCAACCAGCCTAGCTTTGTACCTGCTAATAGAACCATCTGCATTGTGCTTAATCTTATAAACCACTTACATCCAATAGCTTTCTTTTCCTTCGGCAATGATACTAGATCCCAAGTCTTATTGGCCTCTAATGCAGCCATCTCCTTATCCATTGCTGCATCCCAATGAGCATGACCAACAGCCTCCTCAAAACATGTGGGCTCAACATCCTCAACTAGTTTCACCATATAAGCATAATGGTGAGCTGCATAACCTTCAAAACCAAATCTTTTAACAGGATATCTCACCCTGCTAGACCTGCGTACCACTGGATCACTCAATGGAGTCTTTGCATTAACACGTGCTCTCTGCACACCTGGAGTCCTCACTGAAGGAATGCCAAGCTCATCATCCAAGCTCTCTGAGCCACTGGAGTCTCCATCAAGAACTGCATCAATTCCTTCTGACACTTTATTCTTTCCTTTGTCTTTACCTGTAGTGCTACTAGATGCACCCGAAGATGTAGAGGTACTCCTTAGTCTCCCAGACCAAGGACTACCAGATGATGTCTCTGGTCCGCTAAGAGTTCGTGATTCTTGCTTTTCAGCCTGCACATGAGTGTCATGATCATCATCATCATCCAATGCATCAACAATAGATGCATACCAACTGCTCATTTCATCAAAGATGGCATCCCTGCTCACTCTGAACTTACATGTGACAGGGTTGTAACAGCGATACCCTTTCTGCTCTAAAGAGTATCCAATAAAGACACACTTTTCAGCCTTTGGATCCAGTTTCTTCCGCAACTCATCTGGCACATGAACATATGCAATGCAGCCAAATACTTTCAAGTGTGAAACATCAGGCTTCTTACCTGTAAAACATTCTTCGGGGGTCATACCATGAACTGCAGCTGTGGGAGTTCTGTTCATAATATAAACAACTGTATGAACAGCCTCAGACAAAAAATGCTTAGGCATATTCTTTTCAGCCATCAAGGCGCGTGCAACTTCTGCAATATGCCTGTTTTTCCTTTCTGCAACCCCATTTTGCTATGGGGTATACCTGCATGTGAACTATCTCTTTATCCCATGAGACATCAGAAAATCACTGAACTCATTGGAGAGGTACTCTCCCCCTCCATCTGACCTCAAGCACTTTACTTTCAAGCATGTTTCTCTTTCAACTGCAGCCTTGAAAGTTCTAAAGTGCTCAAAAGCTTCACTCTTTTCCTTCATAAAATATACCCACAGCTTTCTAGAACAATCATCAATGAATGTGACGAAGTATGAACTACCTCCAAGAGATACATTTTGTGTAGGCCCCCAAATGTCTGTATGCACAACATCAAGGATATTTCTGCTTACATCTCTGTCATGTGAAAAGGGTTGTCTTTCCTGCTTACCAAACTGACATGCTTCACATACTTTTGAAATTCTGCAACTTTAAATGTAGGCAAACCTGTAACCAACCCTTTGGACTGCATTAATTTCAGCCTTTGTACATTTGCATGTCCAATGCGTTTGTGCCAAATTTCAATGTCTGCAACAACACCTTTTCCTTTGGCATACATAGTAGCATTCATAGTAGGAATTCCAGCATCTAGAGTGAACATACGTCCAACTCTACTTCCCTTTGCTACCAACCTGCACTTGTCATTGAAGTCTTCTACAAAGCAGCCCTTTGCATTAAATCTGACTTGCAGCCCTTGCTCTACCATTTGACCGACTGACACCAAGTTCTTTGTAATAGATGGCACATGTAATACATCTGAAAGACTCTTTGTCTTACCATCATGCAAGGACAAGGGAACTTTTCCAATGTGTGAAATTGGGTGGCATGAGTCATCACCCGTCTGCACATAACCTGCATTCTGCAAATCCTGCATTTGTCCAAACCATTCTGCATGGTTGGTCATATGATTGGATGCACCTGAATCAACATACCAAACATCTTCATGTATTCCCTTTCCTGTAACAGCATTTAGCATATGCTGCATAACGAACAAACGTTCATTTTTGTCTTCATTCTGTCGTGAAGACGATGCATAGTTTCCTTGCTGCAACTTACCACTGCGGATATCATCTTTCTTAGCAAAACATTGGGCTGCAATATGACCTGTTTTGCCACAGTAGTGGCACACAATACCAGAGTTGTTAGAACCTCTGTTCTGCCATCTACCTCTTCCTCTAAAGCTCCCCCTGCCTCTAAAGTTACCACGACCTCCTGAAACCTGCATATTGCCAAATTGCTGATTCAATCTGTTTTGCTAGTTGTCACTACCACGTCCTGTACCATGGCCTCTTGAAGAGAACCTGCCACGTCCCCTTCCAAAACTGGAGTAGAAAGCTTGGACCTATTCACCACTTCTTTCAGATGTCTCACTCTGCATCTTGATCTCTTCAGTGATCATAAGGGAGACCAATTCATCGAAATCTGGAAATGGCTTTCTGACATATACAGAAGTTACAAAAGACTTCCAAGCCTTTTCATTGTTAAGTCCACCCAAGGTAGACGACACCAAATCATCATCATCGGGCATTGCATCAATCGCTGCCAATGCATCTGCAATGCTTCTTACCTTCAGTGCATACTCATTGATAGACATCTTCCCTTTCTTTAATGTATTCAACTCTTGCTTGAGTTGAATCTTTCGTGCCTTTGTATTTACAGAAAACATACTTTCAAGTATGGTCCAAGCTGCATATGAATTCTCTGCATTTCTAATGTGTCCCAGCATATTATTGTCAATTACTGCAGACAACCAATACATGACCTTTTTATCCTTTGCATTCCATTCTTTCCGTGCCTTTGTCTCTTCTGCAGTTGGAGGATCACTCATCTTCGGCTCCTTTTCTTCACCTGAAACGAACTCATAGAGGCCTTTTCCAATAAGGAAGTTCGTGACACGGAACTTCCATGAAGGGTAGTTATTCTTGTCGAGCTTCTCAATGATGGGGCTTCCACTATTCTCTGCCATTATCACAAAATTAATACCAACAGCAAGCAAATCTTCTGCAACCCTGGACCTGTAGTGCACAGCAATACACCAGACAGCCTTTTTCACTGTCTGCTCAATAATACATGAAATCTGCAACCTGTTTGCAGATAAACATTGTGTTTACTCACTGGTAAACACCTTTGAACTTACAGACCTGAAATCTGTAACCTGCGCACCGACTTTCGGTCAATACAGTCGAAGTCAAACAATGCATAACCGACTACACTAGTCGACTGGCACTATAACTATGCCAGCTGTAAATAGGTGTAACGACCTGAATATAATAAGTAATGAGTCAGTGGCCATGTGAGATGCATAATGACCACCGACGTGCTAAGTGTAGACGTGTGGACCCATCTAACCAGGCGGTCCATCATCAATGTCCGCATGTGTTGAGCTTGTCATCTCAACAAGCTGTATCGCCTAGGGCAAGACGGATTGCTGCGCAGATGCGTGTGTGAGCATGAGATGCATGACGTGCTCTTAGAGGCACACAGTGGAATTGCTGGTGGATAATTTAGCGGAGACACGATGGCCCGCAAGGTGCTGTAGTCTCAACTATGGTGGCCAACAATGTTTCGTGATGCAGCACGATTTGTTAAGCATTGTGACGAGTGTCAACTGACAAAGGTACTGATTTGCAAGGATCAAATGGAGTTGATCTCAATCATTGCATGACAACCCTTTGAAAAATGGAGAATCGATTTCATAGGACCCATTAGCCCCGCTGTGTAGTATTCGCAAGCCAAATACATCATTGTGGCCAGAGACTACTTAACGAAATGGGCAGAGGCGAGAACAACACGAAAGAATGATGCTCGAATGACTACCAAGTTCTTGTGGGAGCAGGTAATCTTGCGATTCGGCTACCCCATCGAATTAGTTAGTGACCAGGAGGCACACACTTCATCAATGAAGTGATAGCGCATCTCCTATTCACCTTTCTAATTATCCATCGAAAATCCTCTCCATACTACCCTCAAGTAAACGGCCAGGCAGAATCCATGAATAAGATTCTTGTCAACGTCCTAACCAGGGTAGTCTTTGCCTCGCGCATCGACTGGGATAACAAGCTGATGGCAGCCTTGTGGGCTTACCGCATAGCCTATAAAAGGACTGCCAGAGCTAGACCCCCTTTAGGTTGACCTACGAAACCAAAGCAATTCTCCCTGTAGAATTCTTCATGCCTAGCTTGAGAATCGCACTTCAGGAGTGATGGGAGAAAAAGGAGGCATGGACGCAATGCCTAGTTGAACTCGAATGCCTCTCGGAGACTCACCTTCTAGCCACTCATGTGCTCATATGTGAGAAGGCACGACCCAAGAGCTGGTTTGACAAGCACGTCAAGCAACGTGACTTCGAACAGGGTGACTTAGTGCTCCTATACTCAGTTAAGGGCCTTAAGCAAAAAATGAAGTTTAGGGGGCTTGGACATTTCAAAGTTTGTGCAATCAGTCGAATGGGCAACGCCGAACTCGAGACTCTAGACGGTGAGGGAATAGGCTTCTTCAATGGCAGTCGCGTCAAGAAGTACTATCCTGCCATGCATCCTTTGCATGAGCCACCAATGTTGGAACCACCTGTCAAAGTACGAGTAGCCACAATCACTGAAGTCGATGACGAGGATGAGGAAGCCATAGAGCCCGCATACCTGCACATCACAGTCACTACCAAGCGAACATGCGCCTTCAATGCCTTGATCGACGAGGGAACAAACTTCAATGTCTTGACTCATGATCATTGGGCCCAACTTGGCAAACCACCACTACAACCCACTAATGCCAAATTAAGCCCATATGGGGGCCACTCATATGCACTTCTCGGCAAGTGCAGGGCCACCATTTCTATCGAGTCTGAGACTGTACCAATGATCTTCTACGTGTTGCCAGATGCCAAAGACGCAGGCATGGAGTCGCTGCTAGGGCCAACCTTCAAAAAGCAAACTCGTTGCAACGTTGATTATGAGTTCCAGCGCATCCACCTCGCCATAGGCAACATTCGCATTGTTACACCTTTCAGTAAGGGCTGTGCGACCTCACCACAGTCCGCAAGGCCACTGGTAGAAATATTAGCAGCCAAATCTAAGGAGGGGGATAGTGTTCGGCCACCACCCACCAACTCTCAAGAATTGTTGCTCATGGCAGCAAAAGCTAAGACCCAACAGCTTAGGTTTCAATCAAAGCCTAAACAGCTGCAATTGCCATAGGAGTCGACGCACACACCCTCATAAGACCCGAAGCTCTAAACCTAGGAAACCAAGGCGCAGTCACAGAAATCGGCCCATGATCAAGCAAAGGTGGGTCCCTAAAGTCCTCTTGTACGTGCAAGGCTACTATGAGGGGAATGCCTGGATATAGATCCCTAAAGCCCACACGGACAAGGGCACCACTCGTACGTCGCCCTCAAGCTTGATCACCCCAAGCCCCATAGAACCTCAAAACCATAAGCCGCAGTGCTTTCCAAATCCACATCCATCAAGCTCATCCACGCACATTCCCAAGAGAGTCGAACAAGCCTATTGGCCCAAACGATAGACATTGTCACATGAGCCATCACCCGTTAGAGCCAATTCGACTACGATGATCCATTCTGAAGGCAGCAGTCCATCGGATGTAGCTGCTACTTCCATAACCCTAATCCAGGAGGTCCAACCACAATCTCAAGAACAATCGCAACTGCAACTATTCATTTTCAAAGGCTCTAGTGCTATTAAACCCCAACCACCAACAAGTCTTAAACCCTCCTATGAGCGAAAATCATTTTTGACACTAGCCTTAGATCTAGCCGAAGATATGGGGGATGACATGGTTGATTGCATTAGATGACTAGATGCCACTTTTAGAGAGCTAGCTCTGAGCTACGACTGCTTGGACTTAGGCTTGTTGCCCGAACCTTTTGCAACCGAAGTTCGTACGATGCCTTGTTCTTGGGATACGTTTGAACTTACCTTCGCAAAAGTAGCTAACTTCGTTGCTGAATTGCTCAACAACGAGATCTCTAAAGAGCGAGCCCTCAAACAACGCCTCATCACATCATATGATCAGCGAACCACTTTTGCCATCACCAACCAAGAAATTGCAGAATTATCAAAACTTGCTGATACTGAATCCCGATTCTTGAGGCATTGTACACTCTTAGGTTGCAATGGGAAGTTGAAGGGTGCCAAGTCATGCCAAACGCTGAGCAGTGCCATGCAATCAAAACAGCAGAGTACGACCCCACTTACATCGCACCAACCTCGTATAGAGTGTTAACCACTCTTGGTGGCCAACCCCTGGAAGAGCACATCAAAGGACACCCTTATCTCGATCGCCTATTGACTGAGGAAGAGCTACATATTGCTAGCCAGGTCGCTTTTGGTGACTTTATAATAGATGTTCTCACTTATATCACGCACGTGGGCACTAGAACTTTTGATCTAGACCGCGAATCTCAGTTAGAGTACAACCCCGATTTCTACACTTGGTTCCTCCGCTAGTAACTCCTAGACCCATTGCAAAATGCCCCTAACCTTCAATCCTAGGAAGGATTCTTCTCGAGCTGGAAGGGGAGGGGGGTGAAGTGAAACACATAAACACGTAAACAACGAGCGAGGTAGGAAAAATGGCACAAGAACTTTGAAATAAAGGGCAAAAAGTTAAAGCTTGAAGGGAAAATTCTACATTGGATTGGATTTTAATGTTTTCATTCCATAAACATATAGAGTATTTATTTTAATTATGAATTTTCTAGCAAATTATTATTTGGGAAGCGCTAATGGAAACTTGGGATCGTGAAAGGAACAAAAGATGTCGCAGCAAGACCGCGCCCACCGACTTCCGTTCATGGAGGAGGAAAGAACGCAATACTGCATCACCCTTGAAAGCAATGCCTACAACTAGCTCAAGTTTCGAACCATTCATAACGTAGAGGGTATGGTGGCGTAACAGAAAAACCCTAAACCCCATCAAGACGGCCAAAGAATTGATCGACAAAGCCTATCAGGCCCAAGACGAAGCGAAAGTGCGTAAGACGCTTAGAGATTGTTTGCCGTACTCACCCTGAATTTTCGCACTTGAAGTACACTTAAGAAAAACTAAAAGTCTGATTGAGCACAAGTGCACTGGAAAGAACACATGCACTGAGTGGAGACAAATTGAGGATTGTATTTAATAAGTCAAGGAACTCACTCAGATAAACCACTCAAGGAACCCACCACTAGGAGAGAACCCAAAGACGTAGACAATCCATCAACACACGAAGGCTAGCGGCGAGACCCTACTCCAAGGGGGTCATGATTATCGCTACGAGAGGCTTGGACCTGCTCCGTAGGCGAAAGGTCTGTCAGTAGGGATAGTCTCGGGCAGTAGGAATTGTAGGTGCCAGAGGGGGCTCTGGCTGTAAATCCTGCATTGTTCCAAGAATCTGACGAGCCCCTTCGTGACCCAGGATGGGATCCTGGAACCCTAAATACTAGTTATGAGGGTGGAATCTTGGTGGACAGAATGTCCTTATGGAATTCTGTGTATCTCTCTGCTGGGTCGGAATGATGAAAATTGTAATAAGACTTCCAATACAATAAAGAAGTTTGCTTTACTGTTCGAATTGTATGCGTGTTAGTGAGATAAATTATGTGAAGGAACGTGTGACTAAATGGATTAATTAAGGAAGCTGGTTGTATATGTTCCAATAAATGTGTTGTAGGTAATTAAAAAACTAAAGATGACCCATCATCAGAGGAAAGCGGGTGGGCGTAACCCCCGACGAGTCCGTCCAATGGTAGGGTGGTCCCGGTTAGCTGGGAGCTTTTCTACATCGAATATAGAAATAGGAAGACGATAAATTGACCAAGTAGTCATTAGGTAGAACCGACTTGCATTGTTTTAGGGGACCGGAATGGGATTTTGCCTTATGGGCAGGAGGGTTGACGTACCACACTCCCCTCCATCTCCCATTCTCTTTGAACCAAGTGCAATGGCAAGTCCGCTTCAGATTGAGTAATCCTCTAAAAAGTGGAACTTGAAATTACTGACGCTAGCTGGCTGCTAGGAGACCCATCCGATTTTAGGAACCCAAGTCTTCAGGTCGATCCTAGTGGGTTCGGCCAGAACTCTCCCGTTGCGAAGTAGACTCGGTAGGGCCTAAGTGACAATCCCGTGATGTTCCAAGGGAGCAGCGGGCGGCATCATTTATGGAAAAACCTACTGATGGACTACTAAAAGGTGTGCCGTGGATTGGGACTAGCGGACACCTCACAGGACAGCATTGATTGATCTTCTCAAAATTTCCATTTGCCACTTGGATTTTCATCAGATCGTAGAACTCATCATAGACATTCTCTTCATTTTCATGCGCCTCTTCTTGAGTTGTTGTGACATCAAGCTGAGCCAAGCTTCCTTCAATAGATTCAACATCGGAATCATCCTCGATGATCATGCTAATCTTCATATTTTTGGCCTTGCATTTGGACTTATGATCGGGTGACCATTTCTCTCCACATTTGAAGCATAGTCCTTTAGCATACATATCTTTGAGCTTGTCATTCGATACATGTTTGCCTTGATTAGGGGCTGAAGTTTTGGCACTTATATCAGTTCTCTTTCCATCAAATCTATTTTCAGCATTAGGTCTGAAATTATTGCTTTGTTTTGACCCAAAAACAGTAGGAAAAGTGGGTATCTTGCTGTAGGTATTGCTGAAAGTATTTGATGGCTTCCCAATATGCTGAAAATCAGTTTTAGCATGCCCATAATGGCTTGATGTCCTTGGGAACTGCGTAGGCTGAAAAGAATGCCCTGTTTTTGGCTGAAAACCCTTGTATTTCTGCCCATAACGTTCAGCCAATTGAATGGCAGCTTGTAGGGATGTAGGATTCATGGCTCCAACTTCGAAAGAAAGAGTAGGTTCCAAACCAAATATGTATTTATTCAACTTGGCACTATCGGAGACCCCATGAACATACATCGAAAGGTTCAAAAACTGATTTGAGTACTCTCTAACCGAGAGACCACGTTGCTCAAGTGCATACCACTTCTTCTCTAACCGCTCTTTTTCAATAGGGGAAACAAAGACTTCAATCATAGCATTTTTCAATGCATCCCAAGACAAGAAGTCATGTCCCATCCTCGCCATATATCTCCACCAAGTGTGAGCATAGCCTTCTAGATGAAGGGCTGCAAATTTTACTTTGGCATTCTCGGGCCTTGGGTAAAGGGAAAAATACATCTCTAACTTGTCAAACCACTCCTCCAACTCCGTGGGTGAAGGGTTCTCTCCCTTGAAGTTTGAGATAATTATTTTCTCCTTGTACTCTCTCTCGTATTGAGGAGGTTGTCCATTATGGTGCTACTACCCACTATGGTGTTGTGGTCCAAAAGAATTGCCAAAAGGTCCTTGCCTAGGATATTCATTATTTCCATGCCCTTGTGCATAAGGAGTTTGCTGTCCATAATGCATACCATGACTTTGTGGCTGGAAATAATGTCCTTGAGGCTGAAAGTATGTGTTGCTCACATTGGGAGGTTGTCCATGGTTCCCTTGAGGTTGTCCATGCATAGGTGAGTTGAAAGGTGGTTGCTGCCCATTATTTTGCTGATTCCAACCATGATTTGACATGGGACTTGGCCTATTGGGCTGCACTTGAGTAGAGAAATTATGTTGTGGCTGTCCAAAAGCATTTGGGGCTGAATTCACATGTCCATGTGGCTGCCCATAAGAGTTTGGGGCTGAATTAACATGCCCTTGCTCATAGCCACCAACATTTGCTTGAGGGTAAAATTGCTTGTAGAAAGAGTTGCACCCATGGATGTCTTCATCATGCTTTGAGTTTGTTTGCACTCTCTCTTGAGGATCCTGCCCATGTGGCTGAAAGTGACCCTTTTGTTGATGGAATTGTGGCTAAAGTGAAGTGGGCTGAACAAAATCCTTAGCTTTAGATGACTCTCCAACTTCAAATTGACCTACCACCTTAGGAGTAGGTGGTTTAGGTGGTTCTTCATCCCTATGAGGATGTGGGACATTAAGACCAACTGTAGGCAACATTTTCTCACCAAGAAGTGCTACAAGCTTGTCAATACCCAACCTCATACCCTAAAACCTGATTTCATATCCTTTATGTCATTTGACAATTGTTGAAAACTGTTTGAATTCATTGAGATATGAGACATCTCTATGGGTTGATTGGTAGGGGAGTGGGTGGAACTTGCATCGACCTCTTCGTTCTCATAATGCATTCGGTAAATGGCATCTTGAGAAGTGTCATGTTCACCCCTTTCCTGTTGATGTTCACCCCTTTCCTGTTGATATTCCTTCAATTCTTCATTGATAGTATCCAAAACAGGGTCTCTCTTCTTATTCCTAGCCATGGGTTGATTTCTGTCCTGAATTTCTTGCAGTAGAAAAACTTGATTATCTTCACTTATAGAGATCCAAATTACGAGGTCTTTGGCTCTGTTCGAAGCTTGAAGAGTCCTCTATCCAACGAGCTATCAAGTGCAGAAAATGAATGAGTACAGAAATTTCTGTAAGGGATTTTCTGTTGCTGTCTAAAAATTCCTGCAGGCAGTGAATACCCTATTCTAGTCAATTAATGGCTTGTACCATCAATACCAAGCATGTACCAACTTCATAACCCTGTAGGAGAGTCTCATACATCTGCCCATACTGAAAATGACCTCTGTAATCAGTAAAACGGCTGTCTAACTCAATGTAGACTGCAATCTTTAATGAGGGTATGCATACATACTCTGTCCCAAACTTTAATGCTGAACCATAGTGTCTTTACCATAGGATGCATACATTTTACTGTAGCCATATGTCTTCATACATTTACCATACATTCATGAGTACCATACATTTGCCAATATCTCAAGAACTCACTGCCCATAAACTCATGATGTAGGCTGATTTCAAGTGCCTTTGAGATTTGTACCTGCACCTAAACTTGAAAATGCGTGGGATCCGAGACCCGAGGGGTTTGCAAAGTTCCCTCTCGAGCCAGGTTGCGCTCCCCTTCAGGGTCCTCGTCGGTAGGGGAGGGTCACCTCTCTTTTGTCCTACCAACTCGCCCGGCATCCACTTTTCCTCGTGGGCATGTACATGGCAAGTGAATTCTAGCTCTAAAAATCGGTATGATATGCATGGAATAGGAAGGAAATACAATTGCCTTTCATTTGCCCTTTCATGGTATGCAGGATTGGAATTGAAAAGGCTGAAATGTAAATGAGAAATGGAGAGGTATTTACCTCAACAGTGACTCGCTGCTTACAAAGCTTTTCTCACTTACCAATTGGGTAATGATTTTCTTATGATCAAGAGGCAAAATAGGCAATCAATTTCATGTCAGGGTTAGGCAATAAAGATTGTGTAATGAAGCTCAAGAAATTACTGATTTCAGTGAATGAAAGTAGATGGGTAATGCTCATTCATTATGGAAGAGTTTGAGACATTTAGAGATGGCCATTTCAGTAAATTGAAGAGGTTTAGTAAAGACAATGACTGACATAACCTATAGGCTTCATGTAATGCATTAAGCTATGAATGAAAGCTTCATTAATCCTCTTATTTCTCTTCAACAATTGGAAATGAGATCAGCAATTGGATGTAAAGAGAAATTAAGAGTGATTAGAGTACCTCATTTAATTGATTGGAGAAGAGCATTGTTGATGGAATGACCTTCAATCCATAATGCTTGACATAGGTGAGTTGAGTTTGATAATCCTTCTAAAATCAGTCCAAGAGATCTTCAATCTTCAAGAATAATCCCTTCCTTGATAAGCTTCAGCTTCATTAATCCCATGAAAGCTCCATGACTCCATGAATGCTCCAAATGAGGGTTGATGAAGACACATTACCTTCTCTACTTGAAGTAGGTTGCAATAGGTAATAGAGAGGGCTTCAATGTGTCCAAGAGATCCCGAAATTTGAGAGGGAATGCCAAAATTTAATGGCATAAAAGCTTCATGATGTCCATTGAATACCTAGACCTCCATTGGCTTCAATCTCCTTCAATGTCGGTCCAATGTTGATGGATTCTTGAGGGGAAATGGTTGAGGGAGCTTCAGAGATGTTTTGCCCACAAAAGCCCCATGATTTGCTTCAAAAATTTCAGGAATCTTTGATGTTGTCCCAAACTGCCATAGCCAGGGTTTTGAAGAAGAGGGAAAACTCCAAAATGATAAGAATCTTGAAGAAGCTTGTGAGAGACCTCTTGCCCAGGGTTAAAAAGATCATTAGCAATGCTTAAAGGACATCATATTTTGAATTTTTCCACACAGTAGGGGAGTGTGTGCAGGCAGCGCAAACAGCGTGAGGACATACTCACGTATGAAAAATCCAAAAACAAAGCTAAGTAGCTATATTAGCTACTCCAAATGAAGCTCTTGAAACAGGGAAGAAGGTCATGTAATCCATTTTCATGATAGGAGTGAGAAAGAGAAGATTTGATCTTGTCTTGGCCATGGATTCTTGTGGACAGCTTGAAGGAAAAGAGAAGAAACCCTTGTTTCATGAAAAGTAACTCTAACTTTTCCCTTCCTCTAAGTCCTGTAACCATTAGTTTGTCCACTTACCCCAATTTTTGGCTCAAATCTTGATCACGGCCTGCTATTTTGGCTGGAGCCCGCCATTTCTTCCATTAATAATGCCAAGAATCACCATCTTCATCCCTGTTTGTAGTAGACCTTCACATGTAACTCCGGTTTGAAGCCTTCATGTCCTGTCAAGTCCTGTCACTCAAATTCCTAACTGTGGTTTTCTCTCCCTAGCCTAGGAAACTAAATCTAGTACTTGAAAATGACTTCTGCAAGGATCTAAGCTACTGCTCTGATACCAATGTAAGAAAGCAATCAACCATGGAATGAAATCTAACTGAAATTGAAAATTAACTAAGCTACAACAAAGAATTAACAAATATATTGCACCAAGACATCCTCATCATGTATTAATGGTTGGAAATTCAAGAATACATGACGGCCATGGCTGAGTGCTTCAAAGGCTAAGAAGAAGCTAACTCCAAGAAAATGGTAAAGCCAAGATTATTGAATGATCAAAAGATGTCTTGCCTTTGGCCTCTAGTCCCTTTTATTCTAACCCTCTTTCCAAACTTAAGGGCTGTTCACACATGTACACATAGGCTAGGGCTGAATTTACAAAGGCTGGAATTAATCCAAGGTGCAAATATTAATGTTGTATTTTCCTTCATGACAATCCATTATCCTTTGTAACTTTGAAGCTTGATCAGAATAAATCTTTCTACTTTTTTCCTTTTTTTTTAAGAGGTGCCATTCAGATATTGTTTGTGTAAGTGGTGTTAGTTGTGGTATGGGTATATTGTTTATCTTTGTTGAATGGAGCTGAAGTTGAAGCTGGATTGATGAAGACGATATTGGATTAAAAGCTAGCAAAAGATGATGTTGATTTAAAGAAAACGCTTATATCCTTTATGACTTTGTGTTGCTAACAATTTTTTTTTAAATGGAAATAATATCCACAAGGGTGTTTTCCTTTCATTGTAGTCTTATCAGATATATAGGTGATATGTTGGGGTCGTGGTTGGGTGATTATTGAAGAAAAAAGATCAAATTGAGCTCTTTACTAAACTTATATTCTTCTTTTCCTTAGGTTGCTAGGACGCTTCCTTTCTAAGTGTGGGGATATATGTTGAATGCTGAAATGATTAGATTTTTTGGTTGATTTTTGTTGTTTTTGAGGCCTGAATGGTTGATTTTTGATGGATTTTGAGTGATGATTGGTTGTTTTTGAAGTGTTTGAAATGTTTTGGATGATATTGATTATTTTTTGGAAGCTCATGATGATTCTTAGTAGAAGTATGGGGCTCTGTGATGTTCTGATAGGTTCTGTTGAGGTTTTGATTGGTTCTGATACCTTCTATTTAGCTTCTGTTTTGTTCTGATTTTCTTCTGTATGAAGTATGGATTGATGATTGATAAAGGTTGAGGTCTTTTAAAAGCTTATTGAATAGTTTTTGATAGTTTGGAATGGTTTTAGTATGAGTTATGAGATTCTGATGTTCTCTGATGACCTTCTATAACCCTATGTTGATCCTCTGTAAACCTTCTATAGAGCCTCTATCTATGCTCTGTTCTGTTATGTTCTATAGATCTTTTGTAAGTGTTCTGTGATATGAGGTTGTACTTTGGAAAAGTTTTCTAACTTTTGGAAAGGATGAATCTAAGTTCAAAAGAGCTAAAACAAATGGAAGAAGTAGCTACTGAAGACTCAAGTGCAGACTGAAGTGAAGTGACAGTAGTGAGTTATGAAGAGACACTATAGTGACTCTGGTGCCCTTTCATAGCTCCCATACCTCTTGGGAGGTATATCCACGACCTAAGAAGGATTATTATGAGTGATTATTGAGCATTGTAGTAAGGATATGATGTACTATTGATTGATTGAGAGAGAGAGAGAGAGTCAGAGATAGTCAATTCTATCAAAACAATGTATCTATCTATGAAAGATTGAGAGAGAACTATGAAGACAATGAAGATGAATACTATATGATTATTTCCATTCAAAAGTGATTTTCTTGCAGTAGAAACCCCTTTTCCTTAGTGTTCCTCTTGGGGCTCCACATTACTTGTTTGATACTTCTCAAGTTGCTTTGCAACTATAAGTGTCTTGATCTAACTTCTAGCATTTGGGGTGATTCCCGGTCCAGTTAGCAACAAAGTTGCTAGGGCTGCTCCTCTTTACTTTGCAGTAGTGTTATCTAACAGTCGCTTCATGAGAAGCTTAATCAATGTAAGATCAACCTCTAACACTCTCTCCCTATCAGCATTTCCTCTGGCTCTATTCCTATGTGCAATGGCTAGAACTCGTTGGACCTCATTAAGCTCTGTTTCTAGCGTAGCCTCTTAGCACATTGCTCTTGGTTGTAGCTAGGTAAGCATTGCAAGGCAACCCTTCCTAACCTGCTATCCTCCTCGAGATTGGCTATGATTTCATCTGCAGATTTCTTGTGGTGTGCTATATGTGGACTAGAAAATTGTCTAGGTCGAGATTTTGGATGTTTGTGTTCATGCTAGCACCTGCCATGTTGGAAGTCTCTTGAACCACTAAGGTGTCAATGAGGGTGATTAGCTCAACTAAGGACACTTCTCAGTGTTGGGTGTCCAGATTTATTTCCACAATTCTAAGGGTTTAGCAAGTCCTACTAGTGGGTTCGTTCCTTAGCTTATTTCCCCTTTAGTGTGTTCATTGTTAGTGAAATCACTTTGCAAGTTTGCACCTATCCACACACTTGGATGGTGCAATGTAAGTTGAGTTGTGCGCAATCAAGCTTTCAACTTTTCTCATGTACCTAAGTGCCTACAATGCAATGTGCAACCTTCAATGAAATCATTCACATACAAACGACACAGTCAAATAGTGTCTCTACTAGGAAGTAAGCTGCAAGTGATTGGTTGATTTGGTCAATTCTTAGGCCTGTTAGGGTAAATTATGGTATTGGTCATTAGCTCTATGGTCACACTCGCAAGTGTGGGATCTAGCTAGGGTCACTTGGTATTTATCTCACATCATTTGGCATATTTGGGAGGTTTGGATGGTCCCTAAGGATGTGTTCTGGTTCAAGTAGTCTTTCAAATCAGACATCCAAGTTACAGGACTTTGACTATCTAAGTTCCAAACTTTGCCATCTAAGTGGTGAATTTGGCATGTATGAATGGTCAATTGGGTTGTTTGAGTCTGAGAAGATGCGTCTAAGTGGACAATTTGACCATTCGAGTGTTTGAGTGGGACTATGCAAGTGGAATTTTTAAGTGTCCAAGTGCCCCGACTCGATCATCAGAGTGTGGATCATCTGAGTCCAAGAAGGGCTATCCAAGTGGACAAAGGTGACTCGACCATTCGAGGGGCATGTTACAATTTAGTGTCCTAGGCTTGGGGTATCGTCCAATCAATGGGAAAACACACCAAATGGCAAAAAATCAATGGAAAATGAACCACTTAATCACACATGCACCTAGCTATGATCCTGTACTTATTCATCGATCAGAAAGGAAGGTTCTGAGCATACTTGGAACCACCAAGGGTGATGACACTATAGATTTCTACTATCATTGCTCTCATGGCATGTTGCTCTCTCCTAACCTACTACTCTCTCTCTCAATCTCTCAAAAGCTCAAATGAGCTCTTCCCTCCCTTTTCTCTCCTTTTAATGCTCTCTCTTTCTTCCCTTACTCCCTATTTTCCTTCTAAGATATGCAAAATCTCTTTTCTTCTCTTTCCTTGCTTCCTTACTTCGTGATCATTACAATGACTTATATTTTCTTTATTTTTCCTTATTTTCCACACCTTAATGCATCCTACTAATGAAAAACATCCTACCATTGATTTTACTAATGTTCCTAAATCTTCCAAAACCTAAACTATCCAACAAAGGAGAACACCTTCCAACTCCCTCACTTTCTACCTAAACCAAGCACTATTTCTGAGATGAACTCTTACTTCATTGCTCAATTTGAAGCACGCAAGCACTCAAGCTTGAATCCATTGGTCTCAGCAATGGAATAAAAATGCCATTGCTATCACTAGCAACAACTATCGAGACCCTACAGACTATTTATCAAGTCAAGCATTTCAAGTGAGTGGCAATGGCTACCTCTCACATAGCCATGCATCCTCTCACACAAGGATGTAGTGAGATTACCATTGAATCTGATCATTATAGTCATCTTCCTTGAATCCTTTGATGGCTCCATGATTCAAGGTAGTAACTCAAACATGCTCCATCTTCATGCTCCAAGCTCCCACCTCCATATCCGCATGATCAAGAAAAGACAAGAGAAGAAGGAGAAGAAGAGCCTCTCCACGGTCCCTCACTCTCTCACACTTTCTCTCTCCCTCTCTCATGCACAAAAAGGAAGCCAAAGCAAAAACAAGAAAAGAGCTAGTTTGCACATACACCAAGAATGAGCTTATCCATTCACTTTTTGACTTTTATATATGCCCTTCTCCCCTTGGGCACCCAAACCATTTCCATGGCCAACCATCCGGTCTTGGTCCTCTTTCCACTCTTTCCTATTTTTTCCCATTCTCATGGCTCCTTTACATGCGCCTTTTCATTTAAACTTGCACAAGAGGGAGCTCGGTGCTCTTTTTCAAGGACTAAAATGTGCTTTATCTCTTGTGTGTCTTGTTCTTGATTTTAAAATTGTTCCCACACTCGTTGGTTTTCTTTTTCCATTGGCCTATCTTCTTATGCTTCTGCTTAAGCCTTATTTGCACCTTGTGTCGTTCTATGTGTGTCTTGTGTCATTTTGAGGGTTAACATCATGTGATAGGATCTCTACCAATTGTACATACAACATACGCCATATCACCTTGGTAGCCCCTTCCCCCAAGTATGTCTTACTACAAAGACCATTTCATGAAGACTACCATGGATGGCTTCATTAAGAGACATGGATACCAAGATGTATACATGCCACATGAGCGGCAAGCCACCATTGATTAGCTTAGGCTATCCTCTCATTAGCTCGAGATTGAGATCAAGAGGGCATTTCACATCCCTAAAGCTAAGCAGATCTATAGATTATGCCATGAGGAGGTAGAGAGCAAGGAGCACTACATCTACAAATATAGACCCTACAATATAATCTGAGCTAGATACCCTATGCTATTTGGAGGAGACACCTCACTCAGAATAGTTATGGAATCCCCACACCAACACCACTTGGGCTAGTTTCTAGTTGAGATCCAGAGGCTCTACGCATCAGTACAAGAGGCTACCACTACACAGAGTGGGGGCCACCAGTCATAGCTTACCGATTTCTTCCAAATAGTGACCACACACATGACACCTACACAAAGAGGGGTGATAGTCTAAAGAGCATAGGAGATCAAAGCATCATGCCACTTGTAGATACAGGGGCACCAGACACGGGAGATACATCAAAGAGAGATAAGGGAGATCCACTACTAGTGAAAAACCAATAGCTAACAAAGTTAAGGGTCCAATCTAGATTCTACCCTCATACTATTTCATCCTAGATGTATGGCATACTCTACCCCACTGATCCTAACTAGAACTAGATATCCAAGTATCTTAGCCACATAGCTAGACATCTACTATCTTGTCCTCCCATTGTATCCCTATATGAGCACTATTTTTTCTTGCACACCACCTTGGCTTCTTTTATGGTATATCATTGACCATATTCCAACATGTCACATTTTGATGTCTAGTGACGATCAATATTCTACATGATTTTGTCTCATAGGCCCATTTTGGCCTCAGAAGATGTTAATATTTCTTTCTTTATTCCTTTCTCTTTGATCCTTTCTTTTGTAGCTATCTCGACATAGGGATCACATCTCATAGTCTTGAGGGAGGGACCTTGGAGAGTCAGGGCAACCCATGCTTATTGACTTTTTTGGTGCTATAGCCACAAATAATACTTTAGATCACAACCCTACATTGGCTTATGGTTCCACACATCAAGTTCCCTTAGGTGTGGCTATCATGGCATACATCAAACTACCCACGGCTGATGCATAAGGGATCTTGACCATCTCGACGTGTGGAACCTTCACATAAGAAGGTAATGGACAGCCAATAGGCTTTACGTCCTGCATGCAAAAATGCTCAAGGACTTTATGAATGTACTCCCTCTGTGAGAGGTAGAGTAGTCCCTGATGCCTATCACTCTTAATGTGCATACCAAGAATGTGAGAGGCTTGTCCCAAATCCTTCATCTCAAAGCTCTTCTTCAGTTGAGATTTAAGAGCATCCAGCTCATCATGAGCTTTCCCTGCTATCAACATATCATCCACATAAAGTACCAGAATAAGCAATGAGCCATCACGGGCTTTCTTCATGTAAAGACATGGATCCATAGTACTTATGATGTAGCCCTGTGACTGCATAAAGGCATCAAACTTATGATACCACTCCCTAGGTACCTGCTTCAAGCCATAAAGACTTTTCTTCAACTTGCACACTAGGTGCTCCCTGCCAAGTTCTGCAAAGCCGTTAGGTTGCTCCATTCATATCTCATCATGCAAATCCCCATACAAGAATGCAATCTTGACATATCCATCTAGTACAAGTCTAAGTCAAGCTACACGACTAAGGCTAAAACCAAGTGTAGGGTGGTCATCTTGACCACAGGAGAAAAGACTTCATCAAAGTCAACTCCATATTCTTGTTTAATAGGGTTTCTAGGGGTACTTTTCAGCTTGTACACCCATTTGCATGGCAAACCCTTCTTGCCTTGAGGCAATGCAACCAAATCCCACGTCATATTCTTGTGCAGGGAGTCTATCTTAGATTGCATAGCCCTCTCCCAGGAGTGATTGCCACCCTTGCACATAGTCTCATCATAGGTGAGAGGCTCTCCTCCATTTGTAACCAATACATAATGCATTGAGGGCTCAAATCTATCAGGTGGACGTCTATCTCTAGTAGACTGTCTCATGGCAGGCTCTGTGGCCAGTCCAACAGCCTGGCCATGTGTACCAACTACTGCTGCAGGCTGTCCAACTGGCTGTGTAGGAGCAAGTGGCTCCTCCTAGAATATAACCCTACGTATCTCTACCACCTTCTCAAGTTGCCTATGCATATTGTCTTCATGGAAGACTACATCATGGCTGCGGATGACTTTCCCCGCTTGCAGATCCCAAATGCAGTAATCCATCTCGCTTGCATCCCCATAGCCAAGGAAAATGCATTTTACACTCTTAGGATCCAACTTAGTACACTTGTCTTTGGGCACATGGCAGAATGCCTCACATCCAAAGATACGTAGATGTGCATAAGATGGAGGTTTCCTAGTCCATACCTCTTCTGCAACCTGGAAATCCAAACCACTAGAAGGTGATCTATTTATGACATGCACAGTTGTACTGACTGCCTCAGCCCAAAAGTTGTGTGGTAATCTTGTATGGCTAAGCATATTGCGTACACAATCCTGGATGGTTCTATTCATCCGCTCAGCCAAACCATTCTAGGGTGGGGTATAGGGGGTGGTTAATTAACGCTTAATATCCCTCTCGTCACTTAGTTGCTCAAAAACACATGACACATATTCTCCCCCATTGTCAGTCCTAAGGCATTTCAGCCTATGCCCAGTCTGGTTTTCAACAAATACAAGCCATCTCTGAAATACAACCAAGACATTGGACTTAAGCTTAATGGGGTAAGCCCAGACTTTACGCCAAAAATCGTCAATGAATGTCACAAAATACTTTGCACCACCCATAGATTGATAGTAGGGAATGGGCCCACATACATCTGAATGTACCAATGCTAGGGGCTCACTCATGTGTGTCCTACCAAACTTCTTATGTGTATTCCTAGTCTGTCTGCCATAAAGACAATGCTCACATGAATCAAAATATACATAGTCAAGGGGCGGTAAGTACTGCAAACCAGAAAGTATTTTCATTCCCTTCAAGGACATATGGCCCAAACGGGCATGCCAAAGAGATACATGTGGGATGGAACCCACTGATAAAACATGGTCAATAGAGGACCCATCAACTACAAGAGGATAGAGGCTGCCAGCTTTGGCACCTCTAGCAAGCACAAGTCTACCACGGGTGATCTTCTAGGGAGAATCCCCAAATGAAACATGAAACCCAGCATCATCAAGCTGCCCTCCTGTAGACATAAGACTGTGTGCAAGTGCAAGTACATGACATGCATCGTGTAAGAGAAAAGTACTGCCAGTAGAGAACAGCAGCCGTACATTCCCAATGCCAACAATAGCAAGTGACCTGTCATCACCTAAGAAACTGAACTAGAGACAGTGCGGTAGGAGTGGAACCACTCACGGCATGGTGTAACATGAAATGAATCACCAGAATCCAAAAGCCAGCACTGTGCATACATAGAGTGAACATTGGTCAACGATGTAGCATCACAAGAACTAGCTGCAAGTATGTACTCCTCATCGGAGTCATCAGTCTGCATGACATTTATCTCCTCTATTTTCACACTAGATTTTGCAGGCATAATGTTGCAATCAGAGAACTTTTCCTATACTTTTTCTTTCCCCTTCTCTTTGCGCTGCTCATTGCGCAACTCATGACACTGTGGGCGTATATGACCCTTTTTGCCGCAATGATGACATGTCACATTAGCATTTCTCCCATGAGATTTGCTGCGCGACTTAGACCTAGACTTCTGTGAGTCTCTGCCATGGCCATTCCCATGGTCATTCTTACCATTACCATCTCTACCTCTAACAGTCAAAGCATGCGACACATGAGAGGCATCCAAGTTCTTATGGTTTATCTCTTCTTACAGAAGAGCACTCTCTACATCAGGCAAGTTCAAAATAGTAGCAGGAGCACATAAGGCAGTGCAGAATACATCCCATGACTCACTTAGAGTCCCAAGCAAAAACAATGGAGTAACCTCATCATTAAAGTTAATACCCTGCAAAGTCAAGTTCTTGAGAATAGCATGGAACTGGCTCAAATGAGCAGACATTGTCATATTCTCCTTCATGCGCAGGTCCATAAGTTGCTTCAACCAATACATCTAACTTGTTGGACTAATCTTGTCATAGAGATTTTTTATTTTATCCCAAAGACAGTCAAGCACTCTGTGCTTCCTCAACCACATTGTAATGCACCTATTCAGTGAGAGACAAGATGAGGGTGGACTTGCATAACTCATCAAGCTCATCCCATTCGTCATCAGTCATAGTTTCAGGCTGCTCGCCATGCATCCTTAGTGGATTTATCTACAATTTCTGCACCAATACCTGCCAAAATTGGCTCTTCCAATAGGCATAATTCGTCCCATCAAGCTTAATGATGTTGAAGATAGCACTATCAGTGGAAGAAGAACCCATAATGCAGTCCAAAACAGTGCGGACAGTTCAAAACTACTTGATGTTTTCTGCTGTAAACAGCCAAAATTACCACCAAAAACAAGGCAAAATGACCATGAACTGATAGCTAATGTTGCTACCCACCAAGTACCATCAAAAGTACATAAAATTAGGATGATTTAGCATGAAAATTCCACATCGATCCATACATAGCTGCTTGTTGTAATAAATTACAGCTAGGTACAATGAGAGCAAACTGTAGGCAAAATCAATTCACCAAGTCAACCACTAACTATCAATGCATAATCAGCATCAAGCAGGCATAAATCAGCATATGAAAGTCATACGGACATTGAGCAAACACCCAAGCATGTCAAACAAATCCATCAATAAGTCGGCACACTCCCTGTGTAATAGGGAAAAGTATACACAACACTAGCAAGACCTGACACAAAGAGGTGTATGCTCAGGGAGTTCGAAGCCCAAATCAGTCCAAGTACATGTATGCGGACCACAGCATATCAACCATGCAACATCCAAGTGAAGAAGATCCCAGTCTTAGAAGACTCAAAGCTCAATAGCATAAACCATCTACTCAATGTTTATCAAACATCCAACGATGCTCCCACTAGCACAAAAGCTGTATGGATCAAACCAAGAAGCTCAAGAAGGGCATATGAGAGCACCAGTGATGAAAGATCCAAGACGAGACATCAATAAGACATCATGAGCATATAGGCTTTGTAGCTCCAATTAGAGCATCCATAAACATCAACTGTATCCCAAATACAACTCTGCCAAGCCAAGAAATATCCCAAGTAAGTTCCCGGAAGCCAAATGCAAGCCAAGACAAGGCACTAGTAGCAATCGGCTTCAAACAATGTAAGTAGCATGTAGTAGTGGCATAGGCCAAGCATGTCAAGACTGGTCAGACATAGGTAACATACATGCCATATGTACATCCAAGGAGGAGCACCAAATGCATTCCAAAGCCAAACTCAAGCTCAAATGAAGATCTGAAATCAAAGAAAAGCTCAATGTTGTACCTCGAAGGTCAATACTTCATTGCATATCCCAAAGACATAGCCCGAAACCAATAGACATAACCAAATTGGAGGTAGAATAACCTATCAACCAAGGTAGCATAAATGCCAACCAAAGTGTCTGCATCCAAATCAAGGCTCAATAGTTCTCAAATAGCATATCCGAGCATAAACCATGATGACCAAGCATCAATACATCCAACAGGACACCCGAATGTCAACAAAGAGCATTATACATAAGTCGTCCCTGATAAAACCTTGCTGCCCAAACAATGCACAGCAATAAATCCTTGTATAAATCAAGCTATGGAATCTCAAACCAAGTCCCAAAGCATCTCAAAACATTGGGCAAACATCCCCAAAGTATCTGGGCATCAAATACCAAGCCTCGGGAGCATCACAGAAACTAAGAGCATGACATTTTCTTACTGTAAATCAACTTAGATCTGTTGCAGAAAATGTTGTGATCAGAATTTGGAAGATCTGACATTGACATCACGTCTGCAGCATGCCAAAATCCCAAGTTAGACTCTTATCTTGCCTAATTCGGGTTTCGGATGCCCGAGATATGAGAAAAAATGGGATTTTTGAGCCAGATTTTGAAACAGACACAAAATAACGTGAGTTGATTGTGGGGCTTGCTCATTATGCTGAGGATAAGGGGACAAATGGGGGCATACAAGGTGCCCAATGAAGCCAAGGAACACCTACAAAGAGCCTATGAGGGCCGGGGAGAGGCAGGAGATGAAATCTTACCTCGGGGGGAAGAAGCCATGGCTGGCATTGAAGCTCCAAGCTCTAGGTCTTCAATCCGAGCTGAAGTAATGCCATGCCAAGCTCCATGATCAACCTCTAATCCAAATCTCTAATACAAGTTGAAAGGTGAGAAGGATTGAAGCTTGCTTGGAAGTGAGCTATGGCGGAGAGCAAGATCAAGAAGAGAGAAAGACACAAATGGAAACTCCAACAGTCACAATGTGTGACCGGGCCTTCCTTTATTCAAACTATCACTAAAAGAATAAAGAATAAAGTGACGCTGACGGGCACCCGCCACCTATAGTGTGCAGTGGCGGGTACTGTCAGTATAGTAATACATGGGTGGCTAGGCAGAGGCACCTTTACCCCCAATAGAGGGGAGGAAATTATGTCTCAGAAACAATGAAGAGGTAACTATGTGAGGGAGGAGCAAGGCATGTCAACCTTTGGTGTGATGGTTCTCTTTATCCCAAAGATCCTCACACTATTAGCACCCCACCCTTTTCAAACCCGACTACCCTTCTTAAGTTTGTCGGAGATGGCAAGAATGGCCTTCTTGGCTATTGCAAAGCTATCTTTACAACACCTGCAATGGAGAGTGCAATGATGCACATCAAGAGCAGAACCATCAATAACTTAAAGGTGGACTGCAACCTCTAAGAAGAAAATATCAAAGCCCAACAACAGGAGATAGAAAAGCTGAACAAGCAGCTGCAAATTTTGAGACAGAAGCAAACATTACTTGGCCCTTGACAAAGGAAACTAGAACTAAAGAACATAGAGGATTTGAAGGTGGGCTTTGGAGGTATGAAGAAACGAATAAGGGCTATCAGGTTAGGAATCTCTTGTCTTACTATTCTTTGCTTTTTTGTTATTATGTCTCCTTGCCTAAAATTGTCCCTCTTGTTTAGGGATGTGCTATAGCCAAACAAGAAAAATTGTAACCCCAATGTCAACCTTGCAAAGTGACTTACTCTACTTGTTACCTCAAAGATTGTAGAAGAACTCATATAGGAGAAGAAGTTTAAGGTAGTGCAGAGGCAAGTTGTTGAGCAATTTGTGAGCCAGAACACGATTTTTGTGGAGGGTATACAGAGCGCCATGGATGAGAGTAGTATAAGTTGCAATGGCTATGGCTTCTTACAAAAAGAGGTTACAAGTTCATTTAAATCACAGGGTATAAAGCCAAAGCTCCTTCCCACAACTGCAACATTCTAGAGACTTTGGAAATATCTTAACTTAAAGCAAGAGGAGTATGTTGGAAACCCCTATCACATCAATGAAGAGTTTCAGGCAAAATAGGGTATGGTAGTTTATGACGAATACAACAATATCTTCATGGATTTGGAGATACTACAGGTTCGAATGGTTGAGTTTTACAACTTTGACATGCAAAGAAAAATGGCATATTGAACTTTACATTAAAGATGGATGAGTGTCAAATTATGAAAGACGTTAAGATGGAGAGGGTAGCCATTACATTGATGGATAGGGCAATGGCAAACATGCCAAGGGATGATCCCCATTACTTCAGTGTATAGTCTGAAATGAATTTATGGTGGCTTGGTTCATTTCTCATTGTGTCAGGGAATTATGAAGCATTGGAATGGGTCTTTCAAAAGACTCCACTACTAGATGTTATTAATGCTCAAATGAAAAGATAGAAGACACTACTGGTTCCAAATAGGGGCAACTTTCAAGTTACTTGGCATCCTACATCAGACTTGCAGACTCTAAAGTGCTTATATAATTGTGTAACAAAGGCCTAGTCACCCTTCCTTTCCTGTATTGCATGGAGGATGCAAAAACACTTGATCAAAAGTGGTGGAAGAAGGTGCCTAATCGTCACCAGTTCGACAAAGATTTCAAACCAATCTTTGATATACCTTTATTGAATGTACAATGCAAGCACTTTGTCGGGTGATTGAGAAGCTTGTCAACCTGTACATTGGATTTTCTTGGAAGATCAGGAACCACATAGAACAAAAGAAGGGGATTGCCGCTCTTGAGATCTTATTGGCAGACATGAAGCTTCATGGAGGAGAGATACAAATCGTGCAGGATAAAAAAAAGTCAAACAACGAAATAGACATACTAAGAAAAGTTTCTCTTGGAAGTGTGAAGGCAAGATGATTCCTCTCGAGACCCATCGACAATAGGTGACAAAATCTTACCAAGCGTGGAAAGTACTACAAAAGGACACATGTAAGTAGGATTGAATTTGAGCAATGGAGAAGGCTGCACAACACAATAAAGGATCACGAACCTCTTTCAAGACATGCAAAGACAGAAGTGTGGCGTGCTGTGGATATCATATTCCAAATGCTGGATAAGGAGACATGGACAAATACAGACAAGAAGATGTTTCAAGCTACTCTACATCTATTCAAGAAATAGTTTCTAAAAGCATGGGAAGACATCAATTTGACACACTACATGGTAAGACAAGTCTTTGGTTTCATACATGTTAGTATAAAATTGTACGTGTCTAGTAAACATTGTTCAAAGACTAATCATTTATCTGTAGCACATCATATACAATCATATACCATATTTCATTGAAAATTATGGAGATCCAATTATTTGGAGCACACAAGGCATGGAAAAGTCCCATTACATGGCAAGCAATGCATAATTCAGGCATACCGAACATGGTGGTGGTAGTAGAAATCCCAACACTCTTTGTGAGCTATTCCAATGGTTCTACAGAAGGATATTGTAGATACTACGGACAAAAGAGGAATTAAAATCATCAGCCATTGCAAAACAATACAAGATGCTAGGATAAAGAAAGACAAGAAGATTGAAGCATTTAAAAATTCAAATGTACTTTAAGGACTCACAAAATGGAGGCAAGGTCGACACTGTTACAATCTTCCTTGGGTTAGAATACAAGAGGAGAGCTCTCAAATTGATGATACACTGTAAACTTGATAACTATGATCACCCCAATGTATAATACATGCTTTTGAATGATAATACATTTGATGTTCTTGAGTCGGTGTCTATTGCTTTTGTTATCAATGAGCTGATTCTCTCCCCCTCTATTGACTTCCCTAGCGCCATGGAGGGTATCGTGTTTGGTGCTCCCTCTAGTCAATCTCCCGCCAGGCAACCTCCATGTCATCCCATCCTACCTATTCCAGTTTTTCTCTTCGCTCCCTCTCGACTATCCTTCTCACGTGTACAAACTCCTCCACCTCTGCTTGGTCTATTTCAAATTGCCACATAGCGTCTACATGCCTTATAACAGTGGAACGATTTAATTCTTCTTGTTGTACAAGGTGCTCCAGTTGTTGGTGCTCATTAACTTCTCGTAGCACTACCTCCTCAGCTATCAATGCCAACCAGTATACCTTGTTGAGTGACCAAGGTATACCGGGTGATAATGGAGTCACTATAAGAGTACAATGGAACATCTTGAAAACAAAGCAACACATGCACCTTATCTATCAATGCACATTGCATACATATAAATAAACATGAATAAGTCACTCTAATTACGTTAGGAATATCAAGAATTTACATGCATAAAAGTGAGGCATTCAGAGTGGTTCTCCATCCACAAGAGAATGCGTCTAACTGGATAGGCACCATGACCCGTTGTATTTGCATCGTGTCCGCTAGCCCCCCCTCCAACACTAGATTATTGTATATCATCACAATTTTTTTTGCACAACTACAAAGACACCTTGATATTACAACAAATGTGTTGAACTTGCATAGAATGAAATAACTGAATATATTGTTGAGGTTACTTACTGCCTAACTTGACCATGGAATCCACTGTATCTCCCCGAATTTGCTAAAAATATTGTATTTGTCTCGACCAAATACAACAATAAGCTCCAATGCTCACTAAGTTAACAGGGAAAAACAATTATTAGCAGCATGCTTGCTTAAGGCCTATTAAGATATTCTTTAATAGTCACAACATACATTTTATTATAGACCATACAAATGATATTACCATCATCTAGCCTGACAAGCTTGAACCAATCAAGCTATCGGATGAACGCTTGTGCATCACCGCACAATGCAATGGAGAACAAAGGGTCAAGAACAAAAACTTGTCTTTGATGTCCCTCTGCTGCTAGAGACACCAAATTGAACCTATATGTAATAACAATTGGGCAAATAAGACTCTTGTGCAATATATAGTGGTGTGTAGTACACTATATGGGCATTGTCAAATACCACCTTCTTTTCTCCTTCTTCCCCTTGGTCCTCCTTGTGAATAGGGTATGTGTCAAGAGAAAAAAAGAAAGAGAAAAGAGGAACCCAATGAGTGCTCAATGTGTGGTGCATGTGCATTCTGCACTCTACACACAAAGAGTGATAATAGATATCCAAAAAGTAAATGTATCTAAAAAGCCAAGGAATATTAAAAATGAACAAAAATCAATAGATTCATTATATGTAAGTTGTGAGCCATCCTTTCACCCACTAAATCTTCTCAGAGAAGTGAGGATGCTAGGTAGCTTTTCCCCCACTCTCTTTTTCTATGTTGAATGCACCACTTTCCTCTACTTCAATGCTAATAGGCAATCACAATTCAATGCTCAAAAGAGAGATAATAATATATACATACTTAGCTAGGTGTGTTGGAGGTTGCTGCCTTAGCCTTACTACCATCATGGCTCCTCCTCTCTATTAATAGTCCTTTGCCCCTTATGTTGTGGTTCTTCCTCTTTCTTATTGGCTCTTCTTATGATGGCAGTGGTAGCTCTTCTCTTGCAGCAATGCTTTTGCATCAATGCACAAGAAGGATGGTGTTGGTGAAAGAGTGGTGGGAAAAGAGAGGAAATAGGTTATGATAGAGGAGATGGGGTGGGTTTAGTAGAAGAGATGGTGATGTTGATGAGGATAATGAATATGATTCTAAACAAGAATAGGCACCCCAGACCAACGTGGGTAGCAACATCTTTGTTAGAGAAAGATGTTGAAGATGATGACTATTTGATAATGAAGTAACAAGCCAAAGATGATGTTGAAGATGATGATAATAGGTAGAAATAGGCACTTTTAATCTACATGGACAACAACAATAGACATCTTCAATTTGACTAAGTGTAGAAGCCCAATTGGCAAATAATTTATAGAAGATGAATTAGTGCAAATAGTAGAATGAATTGAAGCTAATGAGAAGATTTTGATGTTGGTGGTGATGAAGATGATGATCCCAAATAGGAACAAGCACCCTAGATCAACATGAAGACATTAGCAATAGGGTAGCCCAATAAAATGATGAGATGTTGATGAAGAAGATGATGGTGAGCAGAAATAATATATTCAATTATGCACAAATATTAGTGTAGGTAGACAAAAAAAGATGGTGTAGATGTTGATGATACTGATTATGAGTAGCCATATGTGCACAGAGCAGCCCAGATAAGCAAACAATGGATAGAGAAGTCAATGATGATGATGATGATGATGATGATGATGATGATGATGATGATGATGATGATGATGATGATGATGATGATGATGATGATGGTGGTGGTGGTGGTGGTGGTGGTGGTGGTGGTGGTGGTGGTGGTGGTGGTGGTGGTGGTGGTGGTGGTGGTGGTGGTGGTGGTGGTGGTGGTGGTGGTGGTGGTGGTGGTGGTGGTGGTGGTGGTGGTGGTGGTGGTGGTGGTGGTGATGCTAATGACAAATAGCCAAGTGCCTTCAAATCTGTGCAAGTAGCAGCACGATTGATGGAGAGGGTGCCATAGATGTTGAAGATGATGATAATGAGCAAGGAAAGCATGGTGTAGCAAGTGCTTCAAGCAAAAAAGGGAAGAGGATGATCACCACTTGCTTTATTTTTGAGTTCCTTCCTTACTTTTTTAGCCCCAATCTAAAGTTATCAACAAACAATGTAATTTCTAGGAATATTGACACATGGAAAGTCTTATTAAAGATTTTCTCTCTCTCTCTCTCTCTCTCTCTCTCTCTCTCTCTCTCTCTCTCTCTCTCTCTCTCTCTCTCTCTCTCTCTCTCTCTCTCTCTCTCTCTCTCTCTCTCTCTCTCTCTCTCTCCCCCCAACATTCTCTCCCTACCAGTGCCTCTTATGAGGGTTTTTCTCATCAGTGCTAGCATGTAAAGGAGGATGAAGTCAATAGTTCAATTTCTTTCAAGACACATGGAGTTCATCTCTTGTTTTTAAAAAAATAAACATAAGAAAAAATACATTTGTTACTCTTAACTATGACTTAATCATTTTATCATGAATCAGTCCATAGAACTCATCGCATCCAATGAAAAATAATTTTGTGCATTCAACTCAGTCCATAAAACAAGATCTAAGTATGGTGCACATTTCAAAGTTGGTGCATGCACACTTCTTCTATTTTGCAATGCAAAGTGTGTGAGTGATTACATGGCAAACATGTTGATGGTCTTGGCAACGATGGAACCAAAATCTCATGCTCTTCGATCTTGATGTTAGGACCATTAGACACACTCTTATCAATTCAAGAGTTTTGACCTATGCATTTACGATTATCTCTCCCCTAGGCTACTCACATGCTAGCCCTATGACTAAACAACCAGAGAATACACTTACCTATACATGTTATCATTGATGTATCAACAAGTTGCATTCTTGATCCATGCACATGATCTTCTCCTTTGATCTTGCTTCCATTATTGCCATGATGGAGACGAGATACTGATGATGAGCTCAAGGAGATGAAGACATGAAGAAGGCTTCTTGATCCACATCCCTCACACACTCTCACTCTTGTTGTACTTACTAAGAGGTGGGATGGAGAAGAAAAAGAACGGATGCAAGGAGCTTCACACAATTGTATCCCTCACTCCATGCACACTCTTACACTTCCTCTCCTTCATTCTCACTCTCACGGCATAAGAGTTGCAAGAAGATAAGAAGGCAAAAAAGTTTGCATACACATGAATAGCTTGTTCCATTAGTTTTTATCTCTTTTATAAACAAATTCTAGGGTTAGGGTTTCCCCATCCCTCTTGGGAATCCAACCCTTTTTTTGGCCTTTTGACATGGCATACCTCCTATCCTAGTCTTGTTCTAAGAACTGGATAATACAAGTTACAACCTCATGTTGCCATTTGATCAATACAATTTGCAAAGGAGAGAGCCTAGCTCTCGATAAAATATCTTATGAATTTTTAAAATTTATTTTCTTTTAAAAATTTATGGGTTCTTTTCTCCTTATACTTGAAATCGCATTGGAGACACAAAGAGCCCTTTATGTGCAATTGTTTCTAGGGTCATTTATGTGTGGAAAATACATTTAAAACACAAAAACTTGCAAGAAATTCATATTCCTTTAGAAGCATTGGAACATCAGGTTTGTATTAATTTAGGTTGGTTTGATATTGCTTTAGCCATTGTTTGGCTTTGAATGCGGAACTAAGATTGTAGTTAGTTTGTCTCTTTTGAGCTTGTAGTTGGGTATACCTTGGTATTTTATTTTAGGTGACATATTGTAGTCATTATGGCTTCCTTATCTACATTTGAAAATTCATTATTTAACATTGAAAATTTGGATCACCAATCTTCTATCTCTATTAGTAGAAGGTTTTTAAGGATGCCACATGGAAGTAGCTCATGCACCCTTCAAAAACCTTCACACAAAAAACAACCTTCTCTCTCTTTTTTGTGAAAAAACATCAAACCTTCTACGTGTGTGTGTGCATGTGTGTGCATGTGCGTGTGCGTGTGCGTGTGCGTGTGCGTGTGAGTGTGCGTGTGTGTGTGCATGTGCGTGTGCTTGTGCGTGTGCGTGTGCGTGTGCTGTGCGTGTGCGTGTGCGTGTGCGTGTGCGTGTGCGTGTGCGTGTGTCTCCTAGTGGTAGGTAGGAAAGCTGGGTGGAAGGTAGATAGCATGAAGACATGCATAGAGAGATGACAAGTAGAGATTGGTGAACATTAAGAGTGTGATGGCAGCGCTGTAGACAAAAGAAATGGGACTCCTCTGTCTCACCATAGAAGAGCCATGAGCCTTCTGTGACAAATCAATATTTATTCATATCACATTGGTTGCATTGAGTCTACCATCATTGGTTTAATCATGGTTTGCATCAAGCCTACAATGAAGTCATGTTAATATAGTAAGTCTACAAGTCCTTCATCATTCCACATGTCACTGTAGTATTTTTAGGTCCACTACCACTCCAGGGTTGCTTCTCTCTCTCTCTCTCTCTCTCTCTCTCTCTCCCCACTACATGAGCAATGGGAGTATGATCACTAGCTGAGGGGAATGGGTAGGTGTGAGACAACACATGTGGAAGCAAGAGCTCCCAACCACTACTACTACTTCCCAACCTTCATCTTTGTAGGTAGCGCTAGCTATTGAATCCTAGTCTATACTTGCATGCCTATGCCCACCTCATTATGCCATCTGCATGACTTTCTATCACCTATATCATAACAAATATGTTTGGCAAGTCTCTCTATTCATTGTCCCATGTAATGCATTGATTGCGGATTATGCTAAACATTGGCTTGCTCAAGAGGTTTTACCCTATTTCTGATGGTTTGGACTAGATGGTGCATGAATCTCTACTTGGGATGCAGTCTTCTAGAATGTAGTGATTTTCAACTATGTGTTGAATATGTACTTTGCAAACTCTATTTGGGATGTAGTCTCCTAGAATGCATTGATTTTTAGCTATATGTTGAACATGTTTCACAAGAATGCATTGCATTCCTTCAAAGGATCAAGGTTGTAGAATATGTGCTCATCATGTGACCAATTGTTGTCACATTTCTTGGTAGCTTGAGAGCATATTGTATGCCAACAACTCAATAGACAACCAAAAATTTGTGAACAAGATTTGTACATGCCTTTTGATATGAAAAGGCTCCATGATGTCTTCTATATTGCCTTTGCAGTTGGTGTTGCGGCACGCTATATGGCTACACCTGGCAAAAAGCATTAGGATGCCTTAAAGGGTACCATGAGATACCTGAAGGGCACAACAGATATGTGTATTTGCTATGGTAGCCAGGATACAAGAGTTGTGGGCTACACAGACTCCGATTATGCAGGACATGCAGATAGTAGGAAGTCCACTTTCGGCTATGTCTTTACCTATGTTGGAGGTGTTGTTTCTTGGATGTCCAGGGTTCAAAAGTGTACGGCTCTCTCTACCACTGAGGACGACTATGTTGAGGCCACTGAGGCTTGCAAGGAGGCCATATGGTTGGGCCATTTGGTTCATGACATTGGGATTGATACTATACCTACGTTGCATTCGGATTCTATGAGTGCTATTCAACTAGCCAAGAATCTGATCTTCCATGGGAAGATGAAACACATTGAGGTGAGGTATCACTTCATATGTGGGGTCGTGGGAGAACAAGTTTGTTGACTTTTTCAAGATCTCCACTGACAAAAATCCTGCATATCTACTCATGAAAAGCCTCTCTACCACTGAGGACGACTATGTTGAGGCCACTGAGGCTTGCAAGGAGGCCATATGGTTGGGCCATTTGGTTCATGACATTGGGATTGAGACTATACCTACACTGCATTCGGATTCTATGAGTGCTATTCAACTAGCCAAGAATCCGATCTTCCATGCGAAGATGAAACACATTGAGGTGAGGTATCACTTCATATGTGGGGTCGTGGGAGAACAAGTTTGTTGACTTTGTCAAGATCTCCACTGACAAAAATATTGCATATCTACTCATGAAAAGCCTCACTATTGAGCGCTTTGCCTTCCTCTCATGAGATTGATGGGCGTTGGATGAGATGATGTTTCTCCTCATCCTATTGTACATGTGTACATTGCACTATCTTTTCTTTTTCTTTTCACTCCTCACTGGGGCAGATTCACCTTTAAGTGGGAGGTTGTTGGGGGTGAAGGCACCTCTGCCTAGCCTCACATGTATTACTACACTAACAGTACCCACACTCAAGTGGCGAGAGCACCCGTCTCACCGTCACTTTATTCTTTATTCTTTTAGTGACAGCTTGAATAAAGGAAGGCCCGGTCACACATTGTAACTGTTGGAGTTCCTATTTGTGTCTCTCTCTTTTCTTGCTCTTGCTCTTCGCCATAGCTTACTTTTGTTCAGATTCAAAGAGGCAAATAGATGACAGACAGAGTGAAGCAACAAGCTTCCTCTCTCACACTCTATTATTCATACCACACTCAAAAGTGAAAGATACAACCTACGGTCATAAGACCATTCACACCAAAGGCACCAACTTATTTAATGTATCTAACTACTATGGCTAGACTAGCTGTGTCCAGCTCATGTCGGTCAACACACACTAAATGAGCTTGATATTCTAACACTCCCCCTCAAGCTCAAGACAGCATATGTACTCCAAGTAGCTATCTAAAACCACAGAACTTATCTTTACCCAGAGACTTGGTAAAGATATCTGCTACCTGCTCATCAGTCCTCACATGCATAAGATCAACCTTTCCTGCAAGGACCATCTCACGAATAAAGTGGTAGTGTACCTCTATGTGTTTTGTCCTGGCATGGTAAACTAGATTCATGGCCAGGAGTACACTACTCAGATTATCACATAACAGTTTCACTGGAGCATCAACCTGAATATCCAAATCAGCCATAAGCTTGAGTAGCCAAGCAATCTCACATGCTGCCAATGCAGCCCCCCTGTACTCTGCCTCAATACTAGATAAAGCAACCGTAGGCTGCTTCTTGCTGCTCCAACTGATCATGCCGCTACCAAAGCCAAAGGCATAGCCACTCTAGATCGTCTGTCAGTTGAGCATCCTGCCCAATCTGCATCTGTGTATCCAATCAGTATCAAGGGCTTATCTCTGACATAGAACAGCCCATAGTCTACAGTGGACTTAACATACCTCATGATGCGTCTAACTGCATCCAAGTGCGGCTTTCTCGACTTCTGCATAAACTAGCTTATCAGCCCTACTGCATAGCTCAAGTCAGGCCTAGTGATGGTCAAGTAAATTAGACTGCCGACCATGTGCCTGTACATAGTCACATCTTCTACTTCAGCCCCAGTGTTCATGTCTAGCTTTACATTCTGGTCCAGAGGTGTATCCAGTGGTTTGCATTCAGCCATGCCATACTTCTTAAGCATTTCCATGGCATAGTGCTTCTGCATCAGCCATAAGCCATTTTGAGCTGGTACGACCTCAATACCCAAGAAATACTTCAGATCTCCCAGATCTTTCATGTCAAATTCAGATTTCAGCATCTTCATAGCATGCTGAATTCCCATGTCATCATCTCCAGTGATTATCAGGTCATCAACATATATGACCAGCACTACCAAGCCACTGTCAGTCTTCTTTGTAAACAGACTGTGATCAGTCCTGCCAACAACAAATCCAAGACTCTGCAAGTAACTGCTGATCCTAGCATGCCAGGCTCTCGGAGCCTGGTTCAGCCCATACAGTGCCTTTTTCAGCCTGCACACATAATGCTGAAAATCAGGGTGCTCATACCCTTCTGGCTGAACCATGTATACATCCTCTGTTAAATCACCATTGAGGAATGCATTCTTAACATCCATCTGCTACAATTTCCAGCCTTTTGCAGCAGCCAAGGCAATAACAGGTCGTATGGTTGCCATTTTTGCAACCGGGCTGAATGTTTCATCATAATCCAAGCCATACTGCTGAGCATATCCTTTAGCGACCAACCTTGCTTTGTACCTTTCTACACTGCCATCAGACTTACATTTGATTTTATAAACCCATTTGCAGCCAACAGGCTTTTTCCCTTCAGGCAGTGGTACCAAATCCCAAGTCTGATTTTCAGCCAAGGCTTTCATCTCTTCGTCCATAGCCATGCACCAATTTTCATCCTTTGCTGCTTCAGCATAAGTATCTGGTTCTTTGATCTCCATCACTTTTGTCATGTATGCATAATGCTTTGCAGAATAACCAGAGTACGTCAACCTGTGAACAGGATATCTGACCCTCTGCGATCGTCTAGGCTGTGGTGCACTACTCGATTCACCTCTCTCATAAGGCGGAATGTACCTGTTCTGCCTCGTGCCAGGCGTATAGACAGTCGGAATACCAAGTTCGCTGTCTAAAGTATCAGTAGACTCATAGCCCGAAGTCATTCTGACAGGTGTCATCATACCATCCTCACTAACTTTCTCTTTTCCTTTGCTGTCCAAGACATCATGTCTCCCCCTCACTGACATACCCGTGTCAGTGGACGGTGAGCTCCTCAATCTCCCTGTCCATGGGGATACTGTCTGACTGATAGGTCCTGTCATAGCAGTGCTCTGCTGCATATCAACTGTAGAGACATGAGTGGAAGGCAGATCGGATGGCACTGCAACTGGTGAGACATACCAAGAGCCCAGCTTATCAAAGATGACATCCCTACTTACCAAAGTCTCCTTGGTAGAGGGATCATAACATTTGTATGCCTTCTTCTCCTGCGAGTATCCAATGAACACACTCTTATGCGCTTTGGGATCCAGCTTTTTCCTTTTCTCATCTGGAATGTGCACATAAGCAAGACAGCCAAAGACCTTCATGTGTCTTACATCCGGCTTATAGCCATAGAGCCTCTCAAACGGTGTCATGTCATGAATGCCTGCAGTGGGAGTCCTGTTCAGAATATATGCGGCTGTCACAACAGCCTCTGCCCAATAGTAAAGCGGCATATGCTTCTCATTCATCATGGCCCTAGCAGCTTCCATCAGAAGCCTGTTCTTCCTTTCAGCTACTCCGTTTTGCTGCGGAGTGTAGCTGCAGGTTAGCTGCCTACGAATGCCATTTTCAGCCAAAAAATCAGCAAATTCATTGGAGACATACTCCCCACCGCTATCAGATCTCAAGCAAGAGATGTAACACTCAAATTCCTTCTCAACCTGTGCCTTAAATTTCTGAAAAATAGCAAAGACCTCATCTTTTGTTTTCAATATGTAAAGCCAGGTATATCGATTGTAGTCATCAATGAAAGATACATAGTATCTGGAACCCCCCATAGATGCATTATGAGCTGGTCCCCAAACATCAGAGTGCACTAACTGCAGTGGTCGTGTACTCTGTCTTACATGCCTGACAAACGGCAATCGTGACTGCTTACCAAACTGGCAAGCCTCGCATACATGACCAATATCTGAATATTGGAATCTAGGTAACCCTGTTACTAGGTGCTTCTTCTGCATAGTCTGCAGCCTCTGCAAATTGACATGCCCCACTCTCTTGTGCCAAATCTCTAAGTCCCTGATAGTGCCAGAACCCTGGGCAAACATAGCGGAATTCAGCTCTGGCAGTGTAGCATCAAGAGTGAACATTCTTCCATTTCTGTGGCCTTTCGCGATCAACTTGCATCCATTGCCAAACTCTTCAATAAAACAGCCATGCTTATTGAAGCGAACCTGCAAGTTCTGCTCTATCATTTGGCCCACAGACAATAGGTTCTTCGTAATCGAAGGAACATGCAAAACATCATGAAGATTCTTCTTCCTGCCATCATGTACAACCAGAGACACTTTGCCTTTATGCTCAATGCTATGTTGTGTGTCATCACCTGTGCATACATAGCCATGCTTTTCAGCCACCATATCCATGAACCAATCACCATGAGGGGTCATGTGATTCGACGCCCCCGAGTCAATGTACCACACTACATCATCAGATGATTTTTCAGCAGCCTTATCTTTGACATATTGCATGGCAAACAGTCTATCGCCAGAGTCATCTGCCTGACTGGACGTAGCATAATGTCCATGCTGCTTGCCCTTCTGATTTCCCTGCTTCTTCCAGCAATCCTTTGCAATATGCCCATACTTTCCGCAGTAGTGACAATCCTTGTCCTTATTTGGATTATCTGACTGATGCTGCTGCTGCCATGAGCCTCTGCCACGAGAGTTCGATCTCCCCCTGCCTCGAAAGTTGCCACTACCTCTTGCATTTGATGACTACTGGTTGCTATTACTATAGGATGCATTCTGCTGGCCTCCTCTGCCAGATCCATAGCCTCTACCACGGCTACCACGACCACGCTGATTCGAATAAAAAACTGCATCCTTATTCTTAGAGCTGCTTGACCCTGTAGCTAAGCCAAGCTTCACCTCTTCATGAATCAATAATGCAACCAGCTCATTAAAATCAGGCATCTCAGTCCGCATAGATACTGAAGTGTCAAAAGACTTATACTCCGGACCCAAGCCATTTAAGGTCATTGCAACCATATCCTCATCTTCTACCTGTGAGCCAACAGATGCGAGCTGATCTGCTAAGGTTTTAATCTTCGTGACATAGTCCTGTATGGATCTGTTCTTCCTCTCTATGTTGTTGAATTTTTGCTTCAGTTGTATCTTCCTGGCACTCGTAGTTGTGCCATAGTACCTGACCAATATGTTCCATGCATCTGCTGGGGATTTACAGTTCATGATCTGCATCACCATAGCATCTGAGATACATAATGACAGCCAATGTAAAACTCTGCGAGCTCTTTCCGTCCAAGCTCAATGCGCTCGTCTTTGATCAGTTGTAGGATTCCTATCTGGAACTTCAGGTTCACCCTCAACACCTGTCACTAAGTCCCAGTATCCTTTGCCTATCAGAAAGTTCTCCATGCGGAACTTCCATATTGCATAATTGTTGCTATCAAGCTTTTCTCCCACAATCTGGGTTACATTATCAGTTCTATCAGCATTTGCCATGTTACAGACCTTGCCTGACTACCTGCAAACCAAGATTTTCTTAACAGTTCAACTTCAGCCCGGAACTGTTTATGACAGTTTTCTGCAATTAATTGCAGTAAAAAACCAGGGTATTTCAGCCCACTAACAGTCCAAAACAGCTCACACCAAGTGGCTTAACCTGTGAGTAAAGCAGTCAATGCAAATACTATGTATCCACTTCGGTTTGAACTCCTGCAACCTCACTGCCAGGGTACATATATGCAGTCTGAAAACTGTACTTCTGTGAGTGACCAGCAGTAATCTCAAACCCAAAACTGAGTAGTATACATGTCATACATGTCCCAAACTTCCATAGATTGCTGCTAGTACATGTGTCAAGCCATGTATAGGCATAGAACCTCAAAACAGTATATAACCAGCATATATGAACATTGTAAATAAATTCCCAGATTTCAAATAGCCAATGCACTGGCAACCTGGATTAATTTCAGTCCCAAAAAACCATAAACCATTTGCATCACTTCCGTTTCCAATGCTCAAGCATTCAACAGTCATAGACCAAGTCTTCAAGTACCAGTGGAACAAACCCAGCCAACTAGTTCTCCAGAAATACCCAATTTGTGCTTTATGTCTGCAAATTTTTTTTCCAGTTTTCAGCCTATCACAGGCTCTCAGATCAGGCCATTTCAAGCTCCAAGTTTATGTCAAAATACCCAAGAAATATGACATGTCTTCTACCAAGCATCAAGTGCTACATCCAAGTTCAATGTACATGCCAAAGAGCATCCAAAAATGCAGACTTCCCAAGTGTATAATGTCACTGTAAGTTCAATGACAATTCAGCCCTGTGTATTCAGATCTGTACACCTCTATTATAGTTCCCACATGAGCTCCCACAAGAGCAATAGTAAGGTATACCCTTCAAGAACCTTCCTTGGTATGCATCCAAGCTCTATGCCACCTGACAAGTGCTATACTTCTTGAATCTCAGCCAAAGAGAGTAGCCTATTCATAGGCACAGTCCACACAGACTATTCAGAGTACATTCAGATCAGATTTACCCACTTGTTGATGCTCAAAGAAGCTTTGGTGAATCTCCAGACAAGCCACACTCCTGGTGATGCTCAATGGAGCCTTGGTAAGCAGTCCATGTGCTGAATCTCAGCCATGGAGTTCAGCCTGGAAACAGGCGCAAACACGCTGGCTGGGCAGATCTGTGCTGCTGCACATCTTGCTCATTACTATGATAATGATGCACTCACTGATGCTCAATCAGTCCTTGAAAGACTTCTCAGCAAGCCACAACCCTGCTTCAAGCCATGAGACTCCAATGCTTCACAGTACATACCTCTAGTGTGACCTTCGATGGAAATGACAGTCAGTCCTCTTCTTTTTCCAGCTCTTCAGTTCACTCTTCAAGTCTTCTTATTGAGTGCATTCCACCAGTGAGCCCATTCATGGCTCTGATACCATGTTCAGATTCAAAGAGGCAGATAGATGACAGACAGAGTGAAGCAACAAGCTTCCTCTCTCACACTCTATTATTCATACCACACTCAATAGTGAAAGATACAACCTATGGTCATAAGACCATTCACACCAAAGGCACCGACTTATTTAATGTATCTAACTACTATGGCTAGACTAGCTGTGTCCAGCTCATGTCGGTCAACACACACTAAATGAGCTTGATATTCTAACAACTTCCAAGAAAGCTTTGATCCTTTCACCCTCCTTTTTTGTAATGGGGAATAAACATTCTTTACATCTATGTGGAGGTGATACTTGGCATTGATGTTGAGAGGAGGTTGTTGCATGTTTGTGTCCGCCATTGCACCTATGTGTGGTGGATTCTGTGAGTTTGTATCCGTCATTGCACCTACGTGTGATGGATTTTGCACAATTGCTACACAGAAGAGAGAAAGGCTTTAGAAGAAATTCTCACTTTTCAAAAGTTTTGAATTTGGGGCATTTAATGATGTTGATTTCGAGAAGCTGATTCAGTATATTGACCATTTGGTATAGATGGGGACACATTTGGCCCAAAAATGATAAAATGTGATATTTTTCTAGAGAGATAAAGTTCAAGGTTGTATTTTCTTAGAGGGCCCATTTTTTACCACTAAAATTCTCTAATGAATGTTCTTCTTGCCCATTGTAGTACACAACATGGAGTGCGTGCATCTCTCTCTCTCTCTCTCTCTCTCTCTCTCTCTCTCTCTCTCTCTCTCTCTACACTCAGTTTTCCACATCACACATACACGCACCCCCCTCGGACCGGTACCATGCCACAGAACAGGTGGTATGATGATGAGTGCAGAGATCTACGTCGACAGCTACGCGATTTGGAGACCAGAGGAGAGATCACACACAGACAGGCACAGAGACGCATGCACCGCTTGACCCATCGTAAAAAGTGGGAATGGGAGGAGGAGAGATATTGGGATATATACCACCTTCTTATGAGCAGAGATTGTGCAGAGGCATGGAGGCAGATCAGAGAACCACGCTCACCCACACCGATACATGACCCTGCAGTATGGCATGGATACGCACAGAGTTTATATCATGTACCCGCACAGCCGTTGATACCCACACCATGTACACCGAGACCAGGTATTTCATCCTTTTTCACCACTAGTATGGTGAAACATGCTATCTCACGGTTACAGCATGGCCGCGCTCGAGACCAGTTTGATCTTCAGGTAGAGCATATTATATATGGCAGAGACACATTGGCACCACTCATTGCTCACCTCTTCAACCGTGCATTGTCTGAGGGGTTCCCTGACTCGTGGACAGAGCACACCATTGTACCTATCCACAAGTCAGGGGATCCTATGGATCCTAACACATATAGGACCATCATGATTGGGCCAGTTTTGTCCAAACTTTATGGCACGGTGATGGAGGAGGAGCTCAGCACGCTGGCAGAGAGAGAGTGCATGTGCACACCCGGACAGGCAGGGTTCAGACGGGCATTTTCTACCATAGATCACATCTTCACTCTCCGTTGTCTGATCGACCAGACACGAGTGAAGAAACAGAGATTGTACTGTTGCTTTGGGGATTTCCACAAAGCCTTTGACACGGTTCTGAGAGAGAGGCTTTTCAGACACCTACTTGATCTAGGGGTGGATGATGACATGATGTGGGGTATTTATGCACTATATGAGCGGGTTACTGGCAGAGTCAGATGTCCGGGAGGTATATCAGATCCCCTTGTGAGCACCATTGGTGTGAAGCAAGGATGCCCACTCTCACCGACTCTATTTGGGCTATACATTGATGAGATAGCAGAGTTTATTCAACAGCAAGCCGGTGGAGGTATAGATCTCAGTGGAGCCACAGTTCATATCTTACTATATGCAGATGACATTGTGTTGGTCTCAGACTCAGCTCAGGGATTACAGCAGCATTTATTAGCATTGGATGATTTTTGCATACAGAGAGGCATGACAGTGAACCTTGGTAAAACCAAGGTTCTTATATTCCATACATCAGCTCAGATACGCAGACAGAGTATTTTCATGGCAGCAGGAGGGAGTATTGAGGTCACTGGATCATATGTATATTTGGGAGTCACCTTTACAGCAGCTTCAGGGACTTTCTCGATGACACAGGCAGCTCGTGACCGCCTCACTAGAGGATACTCAGCATTGGCTCTTATGGAGCGACAGTGTCATCAGGCACATTTCCAGGAGCCCCGCACCAAGGGGTGGCTCTTTGATACTCTAATCACTCCAGCACTGATGTATGGAGCAGCTATATGGGGGCGAGGCCTTGCCGATTATGTATGGACATTGATGGAGAGACCTCAGGTGATCATGATATCTAGATTGATTCACAGCAAGGCCTCAGTCCCACATGACATTGTGCAAGCAGAGCTTGCCACACCGCCCATGCTAGTCGAGGCATTATTTCAGACAGTCTGCTTCCTACACAGATTTCAGGATATGGACAGAGATCGCATTGCATATAGAGCATACATGGCATCTCAGGAGATGGCTCGAGCGGGGGATACCACATCATGGTATGCACAGACTAGAGCTTGGCTTGACAGACATGGGCTGGACATTGATAGACTCCCACCTCTTCTATATGATACTCAAGCTCCCACTTACACCCTCTCTCTCTCTGAGAGGAATAGATGTCAAGATTGTGGGAGAGAAGGAAGGAGTCTCACTTGTAGCTTTCTTGCTTGCACAATGGGGGAATACACACAGAGGTTGAGGCTAAAAACAGTTTTTCTCTTCTTAGTTGTGTAAGCCAAAAAAACTCAAGTACAAAGAAATAGAAGAACCCTAGATATGGGTCTCAAAACCAAACTCAACTAACTAAGGTGGCATACTAATTGAGCCACGAACTAGAGTAGATAAGGATAGCTATCATGTAGCTATTATTCAGGGGCGGTGTACCAACCGCATCTACAACTGACAAGTCGGTGACATAAATACACAACGGTCACCCTGGCGTATTACGAGTGGAGCTCGATATCTCAACACTCCCCCTCGAGCTCAATCCCAATTCTTGCACACCAAGCAGGTCTCTGAACTTGCGCAGCTTCTCTGCGCCCAATGCCTTCGTGAATATGTCAGCTATCTGATCCTCTGTGCTAACATAAACTAGATCAATAAGACCTAGTAAAACCCTCTCTCGCACATAGTGATAATGCACCTCAATGTGCTTTGTTCTAGCATAATAGACTGGGTTATTTGCCAAGTGTATACTACTTATGTTGTCACAATAAATGACAACTGGCCCATCTGTAGACTGATGCATATCATAAAGTAGCTTATGCAACCAAGCTACCTCACATGCAGCCATTGCTGCACCCCTGTACTCAGCCTCTGTGCTCGACAAGGCAACTGTAGGCTGTTTCTTGCTGCTCCAAGTGACTGCAGCACTCCCAAAAGAGAACACATATCCACTGGTAGATCGTCTATCAGAAATACTACCAGCCCAATCAGCATCAGTGTATCCATGCAATTGTATCTGAACCCCAGTCTCATAAAATAGTCCATACTGCAATGTGGACTTCACATACCTGAGTATGCGTCTAGCCGCATCCAAATGTGGTTTCCTTGGAGCCTGCATAAACTGACTTACCAATCCAACAGCATAGCTCAAATCTGGCCTGGTAATAGTCATATAAATCAAACTTCCTACTATGCGTCTATACATAGTAGGGTCTTCTAGAAGCTCACCTACATCTGTGCTCAACTTCACATTCTGCTCCAAAGGAACTGAAATAGGCTTACAGCCTGTCATTCCATATTTGGACAGCATGTCCTTACCAATCCAACAGCATAGCTCAAATCTGGCCTGGTAATAGTCATATAAATCAAACTTCCTACTATGCGTCTGTACATAGTAGGGTCTTCTAGAAGCTCACCTGCATCTGTGCTCAACTTCACATTCTGCTCCAAAGGAACTGAAATAGGCTTACAGCCTGTCATCCCATATTTGGACAGCATGTCCAATCCATACTGCCTCTGCAAGAGCTGTATCCCACTTGGTGATCTAATCACCTCAATGCCCAAGAAATAACGCAGCTCTCCCAAATCCTTCATCTCAAACTTCTGCTTCAATAGCATTTTCACATGAAGGATATCTTCATCACTGTCACTTGTCATAATCAAATCATCAACATAAATGACAAGTAGCATAATACCTTTCTCTATTTTTCTCACATAAAGTGAGAAATCTGCCTTGGAGATCTGAAAGCCAATAGTGACAAGATACTGTCCTATCTTGTCAGACCATGCTCTAGGTGCTTGCTTCAAGCCATACAAGGCTTTCTTCAACCTACAAACAAACTCAGGATGAACATCATGCACATAACCTGGTGGCTGCTCCATATAGACCTCTTCTTGCAAATCACCATGCAAGAAGGCATTCTTTACATCCATCTGATGTAAAGACCATCCCTTTGATGCAGCCATAGCAATGACTGCTCTTACGGTTGCCATCCTTGAACCGGACTGAATGTTTCTTCATAGTCAATGCCATATGTTTGTGCATATCCCTTGACTACTAATCTTGCCTTGTATCTGTTCACAGAGCCATCTGCATTGTGCTTCACCTTATAAACCCACTTACAGCCAATTGCATTCTTACCTTTAGGCAAAGGTACTAACTCCCATGTAGCATTTGCTTCCAAGGCATCCATTTCTTCATCCATGGCTTTCTCCCATTTTTCTTTTCCCATGGCTTGCTCAAAAGAAGTGGGTTCTGGTTCCTGTATCACTTTGACCATATATGCATAGTGAATGGCTGTAAATCCATCATATTTCAGCCTATCCACAGGATACCTAGCTCTCGTAGACCTGCGCAAAGTAGGTTCACTCCCAGGTGCTCTCAAAACATCCATGGTCTTCCTTACTCCAGGTGTAACAATAGAAGGAATACCCAACTCATCATCAATGCTCTGTTCTGAGCCACTGGATTCACCATCCACATAAGAGTGACCTGCATTCACATCAACCATGGGCTGATCAACCTTCTCTTTTCCTTTTCGTGATACCTGCATACCACTATCTGCATTGCTTTGAGAAGATTCTCCTGATCTCAATCTGCCTGTCCATGGCGAAGAATGTGAACCACTGCTAGAGGACGCTCCAGGTCCACTAATATTTTGTGACTGCTACTGTGAATTCTGTGCAGCATTACCATTTTGTGCATCTACATCATCAATCACATTTACTGGTTTATACCAGCTACTCATCTAATCAAAAACAACATCTCTGCTCACTGTAAACTTACGAGTAGAAGGGTTATAGCATCTATACCCTTTTTGCTACAGAGAGTAACCAATAAAGATGCACTTCTCAGCTTTTGGATCCAACTTGGATCTCAGCTCATCTGGCACATGTACATAGGCAATGCAACCAAAAATTTTCAAATGAGAGATATCTGGTTTCCTACCAGTATACCTCTCCTCTGGAGTCATTCCATGTATTGCTGCAGTGGGAGTCCTGTTCATTATGTAGACTGTTGTAGCAACTGCTTCAGCCCAATAAAAATCTGGCAAGTCTTTTTCATTGAGCATGGCACGAGATACCTCTCCAATATGCCTGTTTTTCCTTTCTGCAATTCCATTTTGTTGTGGGGTATAACTGCATGAATATTGCTGCTTTATGCCATGCTCCTGCAAGAACTTTGCAAACTCATTTGAGAGGTACTCTCCCCCTCCATCTGACCTTAGGCATTTTATTTGCAGACCTGTTTCTTTTTCAGCCATAGCTTTAAGGGTTTTGAAATGCCCAAAAACTTCACTTTTCTTTTTCATAAAATACACCCAAACTTTTCTGCTATAGTCATCAATAAAAGTGACAAAATAATGGCAGCCTCCAAGAGATGCAGCTTTAGTAGTCCACACATCAGAGTGGATTAATTCCAATGGCTTCTCACTCTCTTGAACATGTCTAGGAAATGGTTTCCTTGCCTGTTTTCCAAACTGACAGGCTTCACATACCTTATGCATTTCTGCAACCTTGAATTTTGGCAATCCTGCAATAATATTTTGGGCCTGCATTGATTTAAGTCGCTGTACATTAACATGACCAATGCGTTTATGCCAGATATCAATATCTGCAACTACACCGGTCCCATGTGCAAACATTGCTGCACTCAATTCAGACATGTCTGCATCCAATGTAAACATTCTGCCCTTCTTCTTTCCTTTTGCTATCAAGCGACCTTTATTTTTCATATCCTCAACAAAGCATCCATGAGGATTAAATCTGACCTGCAAGCCCTGCTCAACCATTTGACCAACAGAAACCAGATTCTTGGTGATATTCGGGACATGAAATACATCGGACAGGTATTTCTTTTTCCCATCCTCCATAGACAAGGGAATTTTTCCAATCTGCACAATAGGATGTGCAGTATCATCACCAGTCTCCACAAATCCTGGTTTTTTCATTTTTCTTGCATCCTCCATCCATTCTGCATGACCTGTCATGTGGTTTGATGCACCTGAGTCAACATACCATACATCATTGCTTTCTTCTGCACTTGTCACAGAATTGTTCATGTGCTGCACCATAAACAAGTGCTCATTTCTGTCATCACCCTGTCTACTAGAAGATGCATAATTCCCTTGTTGCAGTTTTCCATTCATGATGTCATTCTGCTTTTTATAGCAGTCTTTAGCCATATGACCCATTTTACCACAGTAGTAGCATTCAACATTACTGTTTGCATTTTGGCCTCTTTGCCATCCACCACGACCTCTTTGGCTCCCCCTACCTCTAGAGTTACCACGTCCTCCTCCATAGGACTGGTTTTCTTGAGTTTGCTGCATATTCTGATTTCTGCCACGGCCTCCAAATCGGCCTCCTCTACCTCTGCCTCTACCTCTTCCAGCATTTGAGTAGAAGACAGCTTCTTTTGAAGTTCCTCCTGAAGAAGATGCACCACCATTTCTCTGCTCCTCAGAAATTAGAAGAGCAATCAACTCCTCAAAATCAGGAAATCTTTCACGGACGGAAATGGATGTCCGAAACTGCGCATAATCCTTTCCTAGACCATTCAAGGTCACAGAAACTAAATCATCATCTTCCACTGGCGACCCAATGGAAGCAAGTGCATCTGCAATCTTCTTCACCTTCATGTGGTAGTCATTGATGCTCATATTTTCTCTTTGCACATTGTGCAACTCTTGCTTGAGCTGCATTTTCCTGGCTTGCGTATTTGTGCTATACATCTTTGACAGAGTATTCCATGCCTCCTTTGGCGTACTTGCATCCTGAATATGCACAATCATAGAGTCTGAAATACTGATAGACAACCAGTACATAACTTTCCTGGCTCTCTCATGCCATGCTTTAAATGCCTGCATTTGCTGTTGATTGGGAACATCAGGAAGAACTGGTTCTTCTTCATTTCCTGCAACAAATTCCCAATATCCTTTTCCCATAAGGAAATTCGTCATTCTAAACTTCCATGCCTGGAAGTTGTTCTTGTCAAGCTTTTCAGTGACAATCTGTGAGAGAGAATCAGACGCCATTACAGAACACTGCAAAAAATTCTGTCACTGCAAACAACACAGCTTCAGCCTCACAAAGGCAAATCTGCAAGACTGACGAAAGTGGTATTTGACCACACAGTCACTTCCTAGTGACGATTTTGCATCAACAAGCAATAGGGATGATTCTGTAACTCCCAATGTCTCTGCGCACAAGCATACGATGCAATTTCTACAGAAACTTTTCACCGACCTGTAGAACAGTGACTGCACAGCATAAAACTGGGCCTTTTCCTGAGTGCGTGTAGAAAACTTCCGCCTCCAAAACAGGCCCCGAAATGGCCTCAAATCAAAAAAACAAGGTCGCCAAGGGCTAAAGCCCTTACCCGCAGCATATACTGCCCTCTTGCTTCACCGCGAAGGGCGTCTCAACCTGAGACAATGCACTCCTGCAATTTCCGGCTGTGCTACCTACAGAGATCTGCTCCCAAAACAGAAAATGAAAGCAACACTGCTCCTCTTACCAGAACACCGCGAGCTTGGCTTGCTTTCTTGAGCTCCTTACCATGAACAAGGCTCTGATACCATGTCAAGATTGTGGGAGAGAAGGAAGGAGTCTCACTTGTAGCTTTCTTGCTTGCACAATGGGGGAATACACACAGAGGTGGAGGCTGAAAACAGTTTTTCTCTTCTTAGTTGTGTAAGCCAAAAAAACTCAAGTACAAAGAAATAGAAGAACCCTAGATATGGGTCTCAAAACCAAACTCAACTAACTAAGGTGGCATACTAATTGAGCCACGAACTAGAGTAGATAAGGATAGCTATCATGTAGCTATTATTCAGGGGCGGTGTACCAAGCGCATCTGCAACTGACAAGTCAGTGACATAAATACACAACGGTCACCCTGGCGTATCACGAGTGGAGCTTGATATCTCAACAACAGAGTCATCAGACAGGAGATATGGCATATTTATATACAGAGGACATGGGTCAGCCCTGCACAGCCACTGCCATCGAAGATGGCACATTATTATACACAGTTCTTGAGGATATCAGAGCAGGGATTCATAGAGATTCCGAGATATATACATATCTATATGCCACATCGATTGAGAGTTCTTATTGGACAGCTCAGGGTATCATCACATTAGCTTATGATTGAGAGTGGCAGAGCCAGTGGCATCCCGCGGGAGGAGAGGATATGCTCCCTTTGCAGATCAGAGGTGGAGAGTGAGGAGCATTTTGTTTTTAGATGCCCGGCATACTCAGAGTTGAGATCTAGATACACATTGAGCAGCTCACTTCAGGGATGTATGACTGACATGGATCAGAGATCATTTGGTTGTTTTCTGGGAGAGGCATGGCACATCAGAGAGTAGAGCACACAGCGGGTCCCAGTCAGAGAGGGGCCCACCCAGACGACTATTACACAGTTCTTTCAGACAGACAGAGTGAGAGCTACTATACCAGCCTCCAGCCAGACCTCCGGGCTCACACTACAGCAGGCTGAGGACCAGCGTACCCGACGCCGCACGAGGATCCACGGGTTTTGGACCCCACAGCCACACCGACAGGAGATCCGGAGGATTCTTGATCTACATCGACAGCAGACTGAGATCCGATGACACTCGACACATTGGATCTCAGATCTCCAGTTTGCTCTTTCTCCACCGCTGATGTACCACATCCTGCATCCAGAAGGCATCACCTGTTATTAGCGACTTCGACGACTGCTACTAGGATAGTATATCTCCCTGCATCTGTTACATATACACATCGCACCACTTTATCACAGCCGACAGTTGTTCCCCTATCACAGCCGACATTTGTTCCCCTTTTGTAGCCATTATCTGGAATACCAGAGCTACATACGCACATATACATACACGACACTTATCACACTCACAGCACCGTATTTTCAGTTTCTAGCTTTTAGCTTTTCATTCAGCACTTTTATTTTGGATAGCTGGACCTCATCAGTTGTATCACAGTTTGTCTCATAGGCCAGTTTTGGTCTTTAGAAGACGTTAATATAACTTTCTTTCTCTCTCTCTCTCTCTCTCTCTCTCTCTCTCTCTCTCTCTCTCTCTCTCTCTCTCTCTCTCTCTCTCTCTCTCTCTCTCTCTCTCTCTCTCTCTCTCTCTCTCTCTCTCTCTCTCTCTCTCTCTCTCTCTCTCTCTCTCTCTCTCTCTCTCTCTCTCTCTCTCTCTCTCTCTCTCTCTCTCTCTCTCTCTCATAACTCAAAGGAACTACAACCAAAATTTAAGTTAAAATTTCATACCTAGCTAATCCTTTTCTCACACCACATAAAGCATAATACTCGACCAAGGAAGAAAGAGCCCTTCACAAAGGAAGAGGTAGATGCATTCATGCACACATAATAATATCAATAATGCAAACAAACTTTCAAAGAAAGCGTATTCAAGAATTAACATTTATACACAATATTTAGGTCTTAGAAATGTTTTTTAATCAAGCAAAAATTTTCTCTAAGAAGTGCAAAGAATAGGAACTCTAAGAAGGCTAGGAAACCAACACTATGGCAAGAGTAGATTGCTAAGGTAAACCTTAAAAGGAATACAAACATTTGAATATGTAAATTTTTTAATGAAATATGATGTAATAAATAGAAGTCCAAGAGAGACTAAGGAGAGTTGAGCCTCAAATACATATATCCTACCTAGGAACCTCATATGAAAAATCAAAATCAAGCAAGCAAAACATCACTACATAAACACTTGTCTATTGCCAATTGACAATCATGCCTCTCACTTATTTAGTACATGCAAAAAATTTAGAAAAATAGGAGTTGTGAAGATGGCCTAGTAATCATATGGGGGGAGAGATAGAAAGGAGGCCTAGTAATCATGTAGGGGAGAGAGATATAGAGGAAGATGCAAGAGATATGATTCACTCCAGTATTTGCCACATATGTTTGCTCATGTTGGATTCTACACAACTCTCCACATTTGAAATTTCCATGGCTCTCCTCACATGCCCAATATCTCCACCAATTGCAACCTCCACTTTGTTCTTTTGTTGGCTATGGGTTCGCTCTCTAAGAGCACCACTCCTATCTCTCAACCATTGCCCAAATGAAGATTTTTAAAGTAGATTAGAGAAAGTAAAGCATTCCCTTCTAAGGAACTTAGTCATGGTTTCTTTCTCTAGATTTAGGCATCTCGCTTCACATGTGGGTTAGAAAATATTGGTTCCTTCTTACTTAGTGAAGCTCCCTCAACTCACCCTTATCCATGTAGCACAATCTAGTGGGGTTGACTGCATTTGAATAGTCTTTTGGAGAACCTTGAGCTTCGAGCTACCATTGGAGCATTACATATTCTAGACATTGAAGGTGTAGAGGCTAACTAAGGGTTATGAGTGCTGGGTAAGGATAATGAGACCCACCTTATATCACTAAGGGGAATTCATAAATGTGAGGATTATTTGAGTTAGTTATACCTTACCTTTAGAGAGAGTAGAAAGGTGAAGCCAATATAGGTGCAACTTTAGCATTTCACATGACAATGGATGCCATCATGTTATAGTTTATGAAATATAGAAAGTCAAAGAACATACAAAGGAGACCCCTAGAATCTTTGTAAACACCCAAGGTAAGTTCCTGCACATAATAGTAACATAGAGAATTGCCTGCAAAATATGCATGGGATATCAATAACCACATGTAGTAGAAAAGTGGTAAAGCGTTGTTAGCCAAGTAACTCTCCAATGTCTTACAATGGGGACTAATAACAGACCTTTGAGATTGCTATGAAAGAGAACTTATTGAGATAATGCATAGGGAAAAGAAAAAACCATTGTTCCTTGATTCATGCAAGGTTCCTTGATTCAAAAACTGGTATTTCAACAACCATAGTTGTATAGTTGAGGATCTGTTGATGCCAATAAGTATAACAATCCCATACTTGATGCCCATAATACTAAGTGAGATTCCTTGCTATTAATGTCATTCGTGTACATTTTAAAACCTTAAGTTTTGAAAACTATATTCCAATAGATCAAAATCATCTAAGAATAGAGAACTTACTCATTTTCCTTAATGTCCTAATACATTGTTTCAAATAATAAGGCACATACACATGAGAAGAAGAAACTCATACCCTTGTAGTCTAATATGTTAGTTTTTGTTTCTAAAGGAAGCATACACGTGAGAAGAAGAAATGGGTAACCTTGTAGTTTGGTATATTAGTTGTTGTTTCTAAAGTAAACATTATATATGTCCCAAAAATGATAATGAGTACATAGTCTCGAATGCCAGATCTTTTGCACTTGGTGTAGGTTGACTTAAGTCTTTCATTTTTTGCCTACAAAAAAGTGTTGGGGGAAACAACACAGATGACAGTTCATTGTCAAGAATCACGTGGTGGGGGGACTTGCTTGAGCTGCTGTGCCAAACACACACTGTATACACAAGAGGAAGCTCACTTAAAAACTCAAGAAGAGAGATGGAGGCCAACACGTTTTCTTGCTGATTTTTTCTTCTTCTTCCACACACTATACAATGTACACAAAGTATAGATAAGATATAACATAAAGGAAAGTGGCCTACTAAGTCAAACAATGTATAATAGACTGCACTAATCGACTTGCGTTATATCTTTGCCAGTTGTAGGTAGGTGTAACAAACTAAATATAATAAGTGATAAGTCAATGGCCATGTGAGTATCATAATGACCACCAACGTGCTAAGTGTAGATGTGCAGACCCATCTACCTAGGTGGTCGGTCAATGTCCGCACGTATTGAGCTTGCCATCTCAACACTTCCCCTCAAGCTCAACTCTATCAAGCATGTACCAACAGGTCTACTATAGTGGGAGCTCATGCTCAACCACCAAGACCCACGGACCGCTTATTGCTTCAAGCATTTCAAGCGAGCTCTAATGGCTATCTCTCATCTAGCCGACGCGCCATCAATCCTATGAGTAGTGAGCTTACCTTGATGCCGATACGAGTTGCCTCCTCTCTCGCACACCCTGATAGCTCCACGATCCTAGATGCGAGCTCAAGCATCCTCAAGCCTCCTCCATCTCCAAGCTCCATCCTCCATAGCCACATGCGCGAGAAAAGAGAAGAGAAGAGAAGAAGAGAAGAGGAGATGGTGAAGAGCTTCACCCTCTTGATCCCTCACTCTCACACACTCACTCCCTCACACTCTCACACTCCCTCTCTCAAGAGCACACACAACCAAGAAGATGAAGAGAAGAGAAGAAGAAGAGAGCTCTTGTTAGCCACACACCAAAGAATGAGCTTCCATTCACTTTTTGAACTTTATATATACAAACCCTAAAATCCTATGGGCACCCATCCCTTTTTTACATGACCGGCCATTGTGGCAAGGTCCTTTTTCCATTTCCCTCTTCTAGCCTTATGCCTCTAGCCTACACCCATCTAATATTTTACAATTGGCACAGGAGGGAGCCTGGCGCTCTTTTACAAGAGTTTTCCAAGTTTTTTGAGGCGCCTTTCATTTAAATTTGCGCTTTTTGCCCCGGCTTAGCTTTGGAGGTCGCCTGCGTGTCTTTGCTCTTTTTCCATGTTTTTTTCTACTTTTTCCTTCCTTTTTCCACCATCTCAACTTGGGGTTAACATTACCCCCTCCTAGACGGGTGCCAGTCCCATGGCACTTCTGTGTTGTTGTAGGTTGGCAGGCAATTGGCCAAGTGGTGTAAAGGTGAGGGCCACTTGGAGACTCAGGTGCTTGTGGAAGCTATGAAATGATTTTTGTCAGAGAAGCCAAATGGATATTGCGTGGTTGACGGGGGCCTCCGAAGTTGGTGGTTTGTTGCTTTTTGTGATGCTTGAAAGAAGAAGGTGCGGTGCTGTTCCTAAGGGGAGTGCCTACCTCATTGTGTTAGTGCATTGTGCTCGTGCTAGTGGAATGGGGAGGTGGGTCTAACCACAGGCAAGCTTGGGTGATGTCCCACACTTGAGGGCCCCATTTGTGCCAAGGGAGGTGCGGTGCAAGTGGCTTAGGGTGACAGGTCTAACCATAGGTGAGTGTTACCTCCCTAGGTATGTCCTGCCCTTGATGTGCCCTAAGCGTGAAGTGGGGGAGAAAAAGGGCTAGGGGGCTAGGAGTGGAGCCGGCCGACAAAAGCCACCGGTCACACCTAACTTGAGAACCCCTAGATGCAGTGATCGTGCTTTATGTGATGGTAAGTGCTTCTGCAAGTGGGCTATCTTGTCCAATCAGTGGAGAGTGTTTTGCGTGCTTTTCCTTTCATGCTTTTCTTTTCTTTGCTTTTACTTTTCTTTTCTTTTCTTTTTTTTCTTTTTCTTTTTTTTTGAAGTTACAATAGTGGAATGACAGCCAGGGCCTAATTCTCTTCATCTGAATGAGGAGGGGAAGGGGGTCGGATGGATTTGCTCAAAAATTGGTAGCTTTGCATGTAACCTTTCAGATTCATGCAGACGTGGAGAGAGGTGGTGGAGAGGAAAGGGTGATTGTATCTAGTAAACTAGCTGACATTCATGTCTTCTAGGAGGGCTAGGCAAAAAGAGAGGAGGAGACTAGCCCTCATCATTAGACGAGCCATGGCACAGCTGTCAATGGCATTAGGGTCGAAGAAGAGAGGAGGCAGGATGCGCTCTTGTGGAGTCAGGTCTTGCTTAAGTAATAGCTTAAGTAATCTAAGGTAGTTACATGTAGTTACAAAAGCTGGATTGGGGCGTGAAGAGAAATCTGTGAGGAAGCGCATCATAGAGTCATCTAGGCTTTCTGAGTTAAAGAGGAGGGCATGTTCAAAGGATACTACATTCGAGTTGTAGATAATGGGAAAGTCGTAATGCCCGTGGAGGCTGGCATCAAAATCTACACCTACCCTTCGAGGGTATGCCATGTATGTGGGGTTGTTCCTCTCGAAGGGTAGCATGTTACAAAATGCCATCCAAGCGAGCATACTAATGTCGCATACTCGCCTCCTCCACAGGGGTTAGCTTTTATAGCCATGTACTGTATGTGGAACTTCAAAAACTTTGTTTTGCCAGTAGTCGGCCTCTTTAGTTCCCCAAGAGGTGGGGGTCTTCTCTCTCTCTTCTAGCCACTTTTTCCCTAGTCGGCCACCAATTGCGATCACCTCCTCCATCACCTTAAGCGGCAAGACCCTCCGCAGGCTGTTGGGCAAGAGAAAGCTAAAGGTGAATGGATCCTTTTCTTTTTCTTGTCTCTCCCAAACCACTAGCTCTGTGTGGAATTCAGTTGGGATGTCATCAGGGCAAGGTGGAAGGGGTGCGGACGGCTGCACGGCTAGCTTGGCCCTTAACTACTTCCTGGCTTCTTCGACTAACTTCCTACGTCTCTCTTTAGGCTTGTCTCTCCGTAGATGGGTCCTCCTATTGTTGCTCTTGAGACTGCGGTGAGGGGGGTTGTGGGATCACATCCTCTCTGAATCTGCCCATGTCGAATTAGAGTTCTGCTTCCTCCTTCGACACTACTTTTTCGATGTTCCCGATGGTCCGAAACTTCAGTTGATTGTAGGCGCGGTTTTCTAGGGATATGCCATACTGCGCTCTTTCCTCCTCCGTGAACGGGAGTTGGTGGGCACGTTCTTGTTGCGACATTTTATGTTCCTGTCATAAACTATAATTTTCATTAGTACTTTCCACATAGTAATTTGCTGATTGCTGAAAAAGAAAAACTCTATGCTTTTTGAATGAATTCATTAAGAACCAATGTAGTTTTTCCTTTCCAAACTTTGACTTTTTGCCCTTTACTTCAAAGTTTCCATGCCCTTTTTCCTACCCCATCCATTTTTCATAATATATATTTATGTGTTTTACTAATTTTGATTTGATTGGCCTAATTTGATTCACCTTATCCCCTCCCCTTCCAGCTTGAGAAGAATCCTTCCTAGGATTTAGGGTCAGAAGGGCAAGGGCATTCGGCATGGTGGTGTAGGAGTTACTTGTGAAGGAGCCAATCATAGAACTGGGGGTTGTATTCTAAGTGAGCTTTGTGGTCCAGATCAAAGGGTCAAATCCCCACTTGCGTGATGTATGTGAGAACATCTGTTAGGAAGTCACCAGAGTTGACATGGCTAGCAATGTGTAACTCTTCCTCAGTCAACAAGCGATCAAGGTAGGGGTGTCCTTTGAGGTGTTCTTCCATGGGTTGGCCTCGAAGAGTGGTTAATACTCTATACGAGGTTGGCGTGCCATATGTGGGGTCATATTCTGCTGTTTTGATAGCGTGGCACTGCTCAGCGTTGGTCATTATGCGGTACCCTTCAACTTCCCATTGCAGCCTAAGAGTGTACCAATGCCTCAAGAACGGGGAGTCAGTATTAGCAAGCTTTGATAACACTGTGATTTCTTAATCAGTGATAGCAGAAGTGGTTCGCTAATCGTATGATGTGATGAGGTGCTATTTGATGGCTTGCTCCTTGGAGATCTCGCTGTTGAGCAATTCAGTAGTGGAGCGAGAAGCTTTTGCGAATGCGAATTCAAAGGTCTCCCAGGAGCATAGCATCGTTTTAACTTCAGTTGCAAAGGGTTCCTCCAATAGTCCTAAGTCCAAGCGGTCGTAGGTTAGTGCTAGCGATATGAAGGTGGTGTCTAGTCATTTAATGCATTCCACCACGTCATCCCCAGTGTCCTCAGTGAGGTCGGCAGCCAGCGCTAAAAAGGATTTGCATTCATAGGAGGGCGTAAGGCCGACGGGTGGTCGAAGTTTGCTAGAACTAGAGCCTGTGACAATGAAGAGTTGCGGTTGGGAGTATTCTTGAGTCTATGGTTGGGCTGCCTGAATTATGGGTGGATTAGGAGCAGCCACGACGGACGGACTACTGCATTCAGGTTGGATTTGGGGAGTCAGATTGACTTGGTCGGGTGATGACTCTTGTGATGGAGTCTATTGTTTGGGCCGATAGGCTTGTGTGACTCGTTTAGGCGTGGATGAGTCAGATGGCTGTGGTTTTGGAGAGCACTGCGGCTTATGGTTTGGAGGGTTAATGGGACTTGGGTTGATCAAGCTTGAGGGCGGCGTATGAGTAGTACCTTTGGCCATGTAGGCCTTAGGGATCCACACCTAGGTGTTGCCCACGTAGTAGCCTTGCGCATGCAAGAGGGCTTTAGGGACCCATCTTTGCTTGATCATGCGGTGCTTTCTGTGACTACGTCTTGGCCTCCTAGGTTTAGAGTTTTTGGTTTTATGAGGATAGGAGTGTCGACTCCTAAGTAGCGGTTGCAGCTGCTTAGACTGCCATTGAAATCTAGGCTGTTGGGCCTTAGTTTTGCTGTTGTGGGCTGTGATTCATGAAATCTGGGAGGTGGCGGCCGCACACTACCCCCTCCTTGGACTTGTTTACGGATATTTCTACCGGTGGCATTACGGATAGTGATGAGGTCACGCAGCCCTTGCTGAAAGCTGTGACAATGCGAACGTTGCCTATTGCGAGGTGGATGCGCTACAACTCATAATCAACATTGCAGTGAGTCTGCTTTTTTAAAGTTCGCCCCCAGCAGCGACTCCGTGCCTGCGTTTTTAGCATTTGGCAATACGTAAAAAATCATTGGGACAGTCTCAGACTCGATAGAAATGGCGGCTCTGCACTTGCCGAGAAGTGCGTAGGAATGGGCCCCATATGGGCTTAATTTCGCATTAGTGGATTGAAGTGGTGGTCTGCCAAGTTGAGTCCAATGATCGTGAGTTAAGACATTGAAGTCTGCTCCCTCGCCGATCAAAGTGTTGAAAGCGCATGTTTGTTTTGTAGTGGCCGTGATATGGAGGTATGTGGGCTCTATGGCTTCCTCATCCTCATCATCAATCTCAGTGATTGTGGCCACTCGTATCTTGACAGGCGGTTCTAACATCAAGGGCTCGTGCAAAGGATGGGTGGCAGGGTAGTACTTCTTGACACGACTGCCATTAAAGAAGCCTATGCCCTCACCGTCTAAGGTCTCGAGCTCGACATTGCCTGTGCGGCTGATCGCACGAACTTTGAAAGGTCCAAGACCTCTAAATTTCATTTTCTGCTTATGCCCCTTAACTGAGTAGAGGAGCACTAAGTCGCCCTGTTCAAAGTCGCGCTGCTTGACATGCTTGTCAAACCAACTCTTGTGTCCGGCCTTCTCACATATAAGCGCATGGGTGGCTAGAAGGCAAGTCTCTAAGAGGCGTTCGAGTTCGACCAGGCATTGTGTCCATGCCTCCTTCCCTTCCCATCATTCTTGAAGTGCTATTCTCAGGCTAGGAATGAAGAATTCTAATGGTAGAACCGCTTCAGTTCCATAGGTCAGCCTGAAGGGGGTTTGACCGACAGCCGTTTTATAAGCTGTGCGGTAAGCCCACAAAGCTGCCATCAACTTGTTGTCCCAGTTGCTGCGTAAGGCTGAGACCACCTTGGTCAGGACATTGACAAGAATCTTATTCGTGGATTCTACATGACCATTTTCTTGAGGGTATTATGGCAAGGATTTGCGATGGATGATGAGAAAGGTGGACAGGAGATGCGCTATCACTTCGTTGATGAAGTGCGTGCCTTGGTCACTGATCAGTTCGATGGGGCAGCTGAATCGCGAGATCAATTGCTTCCATAAGAACTTGGAAGTCATCCTAGCGTCGTTTTTTCGTGTCGCTCTTGCCTCTACCCATTTCGTGAGGTAATATGTAGCCACAATGATGTACTTGGCTTGTGAATAGTGTGCCACAGGACTAATGGGTCCTATGAAGTCAATTCCCCATTTTTCGAAGGGTTGTCGTGCAATAACTGGGGTCAACTCCATCTGATCCTTGCGAATCGGGACTTTTGTCCGTTGGCACTCGTCACAATGCTTGACGAATCCCGTTGCATCGTGGAAAAGCGTGGGCCACCACAGTTGAGATTGCAACACCTTTCGTGATGTCATATCTCCACTAAAGTGCCCTCCAGCAATGCCGTTGTGTGCCTCTGAGAGCACATCGTGTATCTCACATTCACATATGCATCTGCGCAACAATCCGTCTTGCCCCAGCCTATAGAGTTGGCCTGTGATCAACTGATAGGGCTGGATCTTAAGGATTAATTGCCTAAGTTGGGATTTTTCTATCGATCGATCAGGCAGTCCGTGTTCAAGCACTTGGACTATGCCATCCGCCCAATATGGCGTTAGATCAGCCTTGAATAAATCTCTCTCGCTGACAGGTTAAATAGATGGACATCGGGTAATTCATCAACAATGCCTTGTCCAGCGGCTTCTCCCGTGGAAATGTGTGACATATAGTCAGCCATGTAGTGCTGTTTTCCTTTTCATACAACCACAGAGAAGTCGAATTCCAAGAGCAGAAGGAGCCACCGAGCTATGCATCCTGTAGCGCAAGGTTTATTTACTAGATAGAGCAGGGCTTGATGGTCCACAAAAAAGATAAAAGGTGTGGCCAATAGATAGTGCCGGAATTTTTTCATAGCAAACTGTCAAGAATCACGTGGTGGGGGGACTTGCTCAAGATATTGCGCCGAACACATAGAATACACAAGGAGAAGCTCACTCAAGAGACAAGAAGAGAGATGGAGGCCAAAACATTTTCTTGCTAGTTTCTTCTTCTTCTTCCACACTCTTTACAATGTACACAAAGTATAGATAAGATACAACATAAAGGAAAGTGGCCTACTAAGTCAAACAATGCATAACTGACTACACTAGTCGACTGGCGCTATAACTATGCCAGTTGTAAATAGGTGTAACAACCTGAATATAATAAGTAATGAGTCAATGGCCATGTGAGAGTCATAATGACCACCAATGTGCTAAGTGTAGACATGTGGACCCATCTAACCAAGCGGTCCATCATCAATGTTTGCATGTGTTGAGCTTGTCATCTCAACACTCCCCCTCAAGCTCAACTGCATCTCTGCAACTCCAAGTAAGATTTGAAACTTTTGAAGCTTCTCTGTACCCAATGCCTTCGTGAAGATGTCAGCTATTTGATTCTATGTGCTAACACACACCAAGTCAATCTCACCTGCTAGTACCTTCTCTCTTACAAAGTGGTAACATACCTCAATATGTTTTGTGTTGGCATGGAACACAGGGTTCCTAGCCAACTGTATACTACTCATGTTGTCACAATAAATGACAATTGGACCTTTCACCTACACATCTAAATCAGCCAATAACTTTTGTAGCCATACTACCTCACATGCTGCAACAGCAGCACCTCTATACTCAGGCTCTGTACTCAACAAAGCAACTGTAGATTGCTTTTTGCTGCTCCAAGCGATTGCTGCACTACCAAGAGAGAACATGTATCCGCTGGTAGATCTTCTATCAAACATACTACCAACCCAATCTACATCTGTGTATCCAAACACCTGTACATCTATACCTGCCTCATAGAAAAGTCCATAATGTAATGTGGACTTCACATATCTCAATGTGGCTTTCTAGGTACTTGCATAAACTAACTCACAAGACCAACAGCGTAGCTCAAGTCTGGCCTTATAATGGTCATGTAGATCAAACTCCCCACTATCCTCCTGAACATAGTAGGGTCTTCTATCTCATCCCCAACATCAGCACTCAACTTTACATTCTGCCCCAACGGGACTGAAAGTGGTTTGCATGCTGTCATACCATACTTGGACAACATATCCAAGCCATACTGTCTTTGGGACAGCCATATACCATCATCACATCTAATCACCTCAATGCCAAGGAAGTACCTTAGCTCACCTAAATCCTTCATCTCAAACTTCTTCTTCAAAAAGTCCTTGACTTCAGCAATCCCACTATCACTATCACCTGTAATAATCAAGTCATCCACATAGATGACTATGATGACCAAACCTGCATCTCCCTTTCTCACATAAAGTGAGTGATCAGCATCAGAAACATAAAAGCCAATATTGACAAGATACTCTCTGATCTTGTCAGACCATGCTCTAGGTGCTTGCTTGAGCCCATAGAGCACCTTCTTCAACCTGCACACATACGTGGGATGCTCTAAATCTTCATAACCTATTGGCTGATCCATATATACTTCTTCCTGCAAATCACCATGCAAGAAGGCATTCTTCACATCCATTTGCTGCAACCTCCAACCTCTGGTTGTGCTACCAAAGCAATCACACATCTGACAGTTGCCATCCTAGCAACTGGACTGAAGGTTTCATCATAATCTATGCCATATGTCTGGGCATAGCCTTTTGCAACCAGCCTAGCTTTGTACCTACTAATAGAACCATCTGCATTGTGCTTAATCTTATAAACCCACTTACATCCAATAGCTTTCTTGCCCTTCAGCAATGATACTAGATCCCAAGTCTTATTGGCCTCTATTGCAGCCATCTCCTCATCCATTGCTGCATCCCAATGAGTATGATCAATAGCATCCTCAAAACAAGTGGGCTCAACATCCTCAACTAGTTTCACCATATAAGCACAATGGTGAGCTACATAACATTTAAAACCAAATCTTTTAACGGGGGGTATCTGACCCTACTAGATCTACGTACCACTGGGTCACTCTATGGAGCCTTTACATTACTATGAGCTCTCTGTACACCTAGTGTCCTGACAGAAGGAATGCCAAGCTCATCATCCAAGCTCTCTGAGCCACTGGAGTCTCCATCAAGAACTGTATCAATGCCATCTGACACTTTATTCTTTCCTTTGTCTTTACCTGTAGTGCTACTAGATGCACCTGAAGATGTAGAGCTACTCCTTATTCTCCCGGACCAAGGACTACCAGATGATGTGGAAGAAGGACTTATATGACTTGTATATGATCTATATGAACTCTCTTTTTTGTGGAAGAAGGAGAGGAGTCCAACCCGCGTTTTGTGGCGCATTTTTCGGCCTGCACACCTGTGGAAGATGGAGGGAGAGTTGAAGACTATGATGAATGCTCCAAAGCATGCGAACACAAAGCAAACTGAAGATCAAGAGAAGATACAAACAAAGAAGGTAAGAGAACTTTTTCCCCATCCATTTGGTAACGTGGAAATGAGTTGTATGACAGTCCATGAAATGGAAAAACATAGATAAAGTATTCAGCCTGCTCTTATGAGCTTCTTCTTCCATTCTCTTACCATATTCGTGTACCATTGAAGCCCTTCTTGTGCCCAAGTACTTGAGTGACTTTGGGGCAAGTCAAGAGGTGATTTTTGCCAATGTATGGGCTGAATAGGCTCTCCCAAAACTGTCATAAACAGGGCAGCCATTAAAACTCATTCATTTTGAAGGTGTTTCTTAAAATCTAATCACTTCCTTGTGTAGACAATGCTCCTGAAACAATAGGGCATTGGTTGAGATTGTAATGAGAGACTTTCCCATGAGTTTATATACATTTTTGAGTCACGTTTGAGGGCTGGAAATTACTGTTTTAATGCAGGGCTGAAGTACATTTGTGGTTCTATTGATGCATTTTTATCATCCTTTGGACTCTATGTCAATTGTAATGAGTTCTATCTCTCTATACCTTGTATCTTGAAGTCTCGATACATGTATCTTCATGAAATGGAGGGCATTAGAGCTTGAATTTGTTGTAGGAAATGGAACAAAATCTAATATAGATCTATGCATAAACCTCATGGTTATTGATGTAATCAAATCCAAGTTTATTATGGTAAACTTGTATGACATGGCTATATAAGATATTGGTTACTTTCTATCTCATCTACTCTCTCCATAACCCGAGAATCCATCAAACCCCAATCTTTTTTCTTTCTCCCCTTTGAATCTCTCACTCCTCTTCTGCTCTAAACCCCGGTGGTAGACCTTCGACCCCCAACATGATGACAGCGGGTGGGTGGATCTATCTTTGAAATTGACAATGATGTTGGATAGATCCCCCTTGGAGAATGTGAAAGGTGAGAAGGATAGAGCAAGAGAGCATAGAGGGGAGAGCTATGGCGGATGGAGCAAGAGCAAGAAAGAGAGAGACTCCAAATGTGGGAACTCTAACAGTCACAATGTGTGACCGGCCTTCCCTTTATTCAAATGTCACTGAAAGAATAAAGAATGAAGTGACAGTGATGGGTGCTCTCTGCCTGCAGTGTGCAGGTGCAGCTATTGTCAATGTAGTAATACACGTGCAGCTAGGTGGAGGTTCCTTTACCCCCAACAACCTTCCACTTAAATGTGAATCTGCCTCACTGAGGAGTGAGAAGAAAGAAGAAAAAGTATTATACAACATGTACATAGATATAAGAGGATGAGGAAAGACGTCATCTCATCCAATGCCCATCAACTTCCTAAGAAAGGAAAAGTGCTCTGTAGAGAGGCTTTTCATGAGCAAGTCTGCAGGATTCTGGTCAATTGAGATCTTGACAAGGTCAATAGACTTGTCCTCAATAACCCCATGAATAAAGTGATACCTCGCCTCAATGTGTTTTGTCTTCACATGGAAGACCAAATTCTTAGCTAACTGGATAGTACTCATAGAATCTAAATGCAATGTAAGGATAGTATCTGCAATACCAAGGTCAACAACCAAAAAACCCAACCAAATGGTCTCTTTGCAAGTCTCACTGGTTGCAACATACTCGGCCTCTCTACAGTAGAAAGGGGCATGCATTTTTTCACCTTGGTCATCCATAAAACAACACCTCCAGCAAAAGTGAATACATAGCGAGAGGTGGACTTCCTACTATATCTGCATGTCTTGCATAGTCAAAGTGAGTGTATCCTATGACTCATGTATCCTGGCTACCATAATATATGCACATATCAATAGTTCCCTTCAGGTATCCCATGATACCCTTCACGGCATTCCAATGCCTCTTGCCACAGGTGTATCCAAATAACATGCCACAACACCAACTGCAAAAGTAATATTTGGACATGTGGCTATCATGGCATACATAAGACTGCCCACTATGGATGCATAGGGAATCTTGGCCATCTTGGCCCTCTGCTCATCTGTCTGTAGACAATCGATTTGTGATACCTTCACATAAGAAGGCAATGGAAAGCCAATAGGCTTTACATCCTGCATACAAAAGTGCTCAAAGACTTTACGAATGTACTCTCTCTGTGATAGATAGAGTAGTTATCAATACCTATCATGCGTAATGTGCATACCAAGAATATGGCAGGCATATCCTAGATCTCTCATCTCAAAGCCCTTCTCAAGTTGAGCCTTAAGAGCATCTAGCTCGTCATGAGTTTTCTCTGCCAAAAGCATATCATCCACATAGAGTACTAAAATCAATCAAGATCCATCACAAGCTTTCTTTGTGTACAAGCATGGATCCATAGCACTACAGTTGTAGCCCTATGACTGCATAAATGCATCAAACTTATGATACCATTCCCTAGGTGCCTACTTCAAGCCATAAATACTTTTCCTCAATCTACACATAAGGTGTTCCTTGCCAGGCTCTGCAAAGCCCTTAGGCTACTCCATGTAAATCTCATCACGCAAGTCCCCATATAAGAATTTCGTCTTGACATCCAACTTTTAAAGTCCAAGTCAAGCTATACAACCAAAGCCAAGACTAAGCATAGGGTGTTCATCTTAACCATAGGAGAGAAGACCTCATCAAAGTCAACACTATGCTTGCTTAAAACCCTTTGCTACCAATCAGGCCTTGTTTGCCGACCTAGGTACCAAGGGTACTTTCAACTTGTGCACCCACTTGCAAGGCAAAGCCCTCTTGCCACTAGGCAAGGAAACCAAATCCCACGTACGATTATTATGCAATGAGTCAATCTCAAACTGCATAGCCCTCTCCCAAGAGTGATTGTTACCCCTACACATAGCTGAGAGGCTCTCCTACATTTGTAACCAAGACATAATTTATGGAGGGCTCATAGCGGTCAAGAGGTCGTCTATCTCTAGTAGAACGCCTCAATGCAGGCTATGCTTCCTATCCAATATCCTATCTAACATCCTGTGTAACACCCTATCTAAAATCTTGGCCATGAGGATTAGCTAGTGCAGGCCGTCTAGCTAGCTGTGTGGGAGCAAGGGGCTCCTCTTGAAAGATAACCTTGCGTATCTCAACAACTTTCTCAAGCTGCATATGCATTTTGTCCTCATGGAGCACAACATCATGGCTGCATATGCATTTTTTCCTCATGGAGCACAACATCATGGATGTGAATTACTTTCCATGCTTGTGGATCCCAAAGACAATATCCCATCTCACCTACATCTCCACATCCAAGGAAAATGCATTTCACACTTTTAGGATCTAGCACTTGTGTTTATCCTTGGACACATGGCAAAAGGGCTCACATCCAAAGACACGCAAATGAGCATATGAGGGAGGCTTTCCTGTCCATACCTCCTCTGTAACCTGGAATTCAATACCACTACAAGGTGACCTGTTAATGATATGCATAGCAATAGAGACTATCTTAGCCCAAAAATGTTATGGTAAGCTTGCTTGGCTAAGCATACTACGGACACTCTCCTGGATAGTTCTATTCATATGCTTAGCCATACCATTTTGGGGAGGGATGGAAGGGGTGGTCAACTAATGCTTAATACCCCGCTTGTCACAAAATTTCTCAAAGGCACATGAGACGTTCTCACTCTCATTATCGGTCCTTAGGCATTTCAGCCTATACCCAGACAGATTCTTTGCTAAAGCAAGCCAATGCCGAAAGATGGCCAAGTCATCATATTTCTGCTTTATAGCATAAGTTCAAACCTTAAGTGAATAATTGTCAATAAATGTGACAAAGTACTTCGCACCCCCTAATGAGACTGACAAGGCATGGGTCCACATACATCTAAATGCATAAGAGCCAAAGGCTCACCCATGCGTAGAATACCAGACTTTTTATGCAAATTTCTAGTATGCCTGCCATTTAAACAATGATCACATTACTCAAAATGCAAGTAGTCAAAAGGCATAAGCTACTGCAAAGCACTAAGAATTTTCATTCCCTTAAGTGGCATATGCTCACGATGAGCATGCTAGAGAAATACATGTGGAATAGAACCCACTGAAAAAACATGGTCAATAGTACCAAATACAACCAAGGGGTAGAGGCTATTAGACTTGGCACCTCTTGCAAGAAAAAGCCTGCCACGAGTTATCTTCCATATAGAATCACCAAAGCATACATGATAACCTACATCATCAAGCTGCCCAGCAGACATGAGGCTTTTAGTCATTGCAGGTACATGGCATACATTATGCAAAATAAAAATGCTACCAAAGGGAAACTGTAGAGTGATATCACCAGTGCCAACAATAGCAAGAGACTAGTCATCACCTAAGCACACAACAGTACCAGATACACTACGATAGGTATGAAACCACTCATGATAGGGGGTCACATGAAAAGACACACCCGAATCCAAGAGCGAACATCACATGAAGAGGCTGCTAAGATGTAGTCACCATCGGACTCCTCTGGCTACTGCATGATATTTATCTCCTCAATCTTTATGTTGGACTTTGCAGGTATAATGCTACAATTATTGGATTTCTCCTACACTTTTTCTTTCCCCTTTTCTTTGCACTTTTCATCACGCATCTTATGGCACTGCGGCCATATGTGTCCTACTTTCCCACAATAATGGCATTTAAGATCAGAACTACATCGATAGAACTTGCTACATCCATGTGACTTAGACCGGGACTTCTGAGAGTCCTTCCCATAATGATCATTATCTTTCTTGCCACTTTTTCCACCTCTAACGGATAAAGCATGTGAACTACAGGAAGCAACATTGTTTTTCCTATTAATTTCTTCAATCAAAAGAGCACTCTCTACATCCTACAATTTTAGCCCATCAAGTTTGTTGGTACAAATCGCAATGCAAAATACATCCCAAGTGCCAAGCAGAAACAAAGGATGTAGATTGTCCTGAAACTCAATACCCTGTTGAAGCATATTCTTCATGATAGAATGAAACCAGCTAAAGTGAGCAGACAATGGGGTCCCCTTCTTCATGTAGAGATCCATCAACTATTTAAGCCAATACATCTGTGAAGCAGGGCTCTAGTTTGCATAAAGTTCTTGAATCTTTTCCCATAGATTCCATACACTCTGATCTTCATCTTCAACAACATTATTATGTACCTCTTCAGAGAGTGATAAAATGATAGTGGACTTGCATGGTGTATCTAAATCAACCGAGTCATCATCATCCATATTCGCGTTTAATATATTTGTTTCTTACTGGCTTAATCTACAATTTTTATACCAAAACCTACCATATTTGAGATTTCCACTAGCCATAGTTGGTGCCATCCAACTTGGCAATGTTAAACAAAGCCATATCTTTGAGATGACCAACCATAATGAGCTAAATAGAGGTAGACTATGTATAAAATAGCATGTTGTAATTAGCAGTAAGTAGGTCAAAATCACTACCAAAACAAGCTAAAAATAAGAGAAACTACTAGAATGACCAATTGTCCACCAAATAGTACCAAAAGTATATCAAATAAAGGGCATGATTAAGCTCAATAAATACATTACAGTCCTTATAAAATAGCTTGCTATAATAAATGACAACATTGAGTAAATGAGAGAAAACAGTGAGGTAATAGAGATCCAATGACAACAGTGATTGCCAAGTCAAGTCCTGCATCAAGTGGGCATAACAAAGGCACTATGACAGCCAATTGAGAGAGGAGTTTTGAGCCCGGGATGTACCTAAAATTTACCAAAAAATCCAGAATTTAGGGAAAAAATATTTAACATCGAAGGTGGCGTTCCAGCTAGGACGATTTTAAGCACCAAGTGAAAGACGACTTTTAAAAGGCGCCCGAGCGACACTTGTGGATTTTTGATAATTTTTCAGACTGCCGTGTGGGTTGTCAGGAGTTTCTAGTCAATGCGCGATGTCAAGCCGGACGCCCAGGATTTTTTAGAGCTCCAATCGGAGCCAGGACGGGGCAATGGCCACAAAATTGGCAAGATATGAAGAGGTAGACATTTGAGAGGACCAAAAGGGGTGCCTTTTGGAGCCTTGGACCCCCCTAAAAAATTTAACCAAGAATGAAGCAAAAAATGTGGAGAAAGAATGTGGGAGCATGGCGTGATCAAGAACGGCCGAAATTTGCGCCATGGATCTTCATGATGGAGATGGCAGGTTACAAACAACCCATCCAACTGATGATACCCCCGATCTTCTCCTTTCTTGCCGGTCTTATCGCATCTCTTCGCCCGTGAAATGGCTGTGGGAATGAGAAGAACCAAATCTAGTCTTTCCCTCTCTCTCCCCTAAGGGGCTGTTCTTGTGTGCAAGAGGAAAATGAAGAATGGTGAAGGAAAGCTTGTCCGGTTGGGACTGGATTGCTTTCGAGTCAATGTAAACATGAAGATCACTGATTGTGAAGATGCTGGACATTGAATGTGGGCTGATCCGCAATCTTGCACTAAAATCGAGATCCTGAGACACGGAGCCTAAGCAGTATTTCAATTTTTATGAAGAAAAATGAGTTTTTATGCTATTTGATTGATGAAACATTGTTCCCATGGGCTGATTATTCATTATGATGTTGTTTTCTATGAGTTTCAACAGCTTATAATCTAAAAATCAGAAAATCATAAGTGATATGGCTGAAATTAATGTTATAAAATCCGAAAAACATGCGTTTAAGGGGTAAAAATGGAGTTTTTTGCAAAATAAATGCGAAATATGAGACATAACACCTACAAAACTTGAAATTTTGCTATCAAGGGACCTATGGGCCACAGCCCACAATCAATCTTAATTTTTAGTCATTTTTTATTGAAGAAAATAGAGGGAAAATACCAAAAAATGGTGAAAAATGGGTTTTAAATGGGAGAAATTTAGGAAACGATAAAAGGAAAATTCCAAAAAATTACATGTGTGTTTGTGCAACGTATAATGAAGGTAAAGCACGAGGTTGGCCTCGGTTTACCCTCGTTTCTATGTTTCCGTTCATGTTTATCGCTTTCTTTGTAAGGAAATACACATAAAATGACCCTTTCACCTATCAACGAATGCAAAACATTAAACGGTAGGGTAAGAGGGGAGGTTGAGCGTCAAAGTATAAATTAAAATCTGGTTTATGTGTTGCATCATGCCTATAGGATGTTGTTTTTAAATAAAGGGAAAGGCAGCATGAGCATAAGGCTAGGTGTCTTTTCTCATTACATAAACGCTAGCATGGAAATCATGAAAAGAATTGTTTCGCCCGATGCACAATGCTGATTTTCTTCTGTTTGTGCACTAAACCGTTCACATTATGCACTATGCATAGTTCATGGTATCAACGGAAAAGCTCATGGACTGCATAGCAATTGTTTTCTTAGGAGTTTGACCCACGATTGAGAGTGTAAGGGTATCCCTTGCCCTAGGATAGAGGGTCGGTTTCCTAGGGGACTGTTAAGTAAGGACACATGGTACATCTCCTGGAAATACGAGAAATATAAAAGAGAAGATTTTGTATTCGATTGTTTTATATGTTGAGCAGCGCATCAAGGGGCCAATCCCTGCGATGTAGGAGAGCTGTAGTGGGGCCACGGTGTTTCTACCGAGAGGTTGCCTCCATGTGTGTTATCGTGGCATGGCCAATGTGTATGGGTTCTCCCTCTGAGGAGTTTATAAAAAGGGAAACGTTGGACTACAAAACGATGAAACTATAAACGCATAGATTAGGCTTTAGGGCAATTTGTCCTTTAGCATTCGATTGACGCTCCTGGTCCGTGAGGCCGTGAGGGTGTGTTTGTCTGTCATGAGCATGAGGTCCGCGGCTAGTGCTATAGCCAGTGCCGGCCCATTTCAGGTCCCATCAGTGGTGCGTTTGTCGGGAGCCGCCAATAAGTGGCGGTTTTCAAATCTAGGATTTCAAGGGACCCTAAATGATCCATAAAATGGGATTTGTTCAAGGTTGGAAAAACTTGGCTTTCCCCATACAAAACTTACTAATGGACTTAGTTAGTTATGTAGAGCATGAGTCCTCTGCAGAAGATAATTTATGTGATGAAAAAAGTAGCCAATTAGTGGTTACCCCATCCTCTAATACGATGGCATGTGCCGAGGTTCGCCTTGGTGTGGTCTCTACCCATGAGAAATCATGTTTAACCATCCATCAACCTAGAGGGCATGAAACAAGCATGTTGGAAACTATGGTAGTCATGGCATCAACAGGTCACCATGCTAAAGCCATAATGCCATGGGAAAGTGCTGATGTACGATGGAATATGCTTGTGGTTGAAACATCCTGTGTAATGGGCCACCATGATGACATAGTAGGCATCACAAGGATGTTAGAAGCCCTAGCTGTCAAGGGAAAACCATTGCTTAAAAGGCACGGTTCGCAAGTTTTAAGAAGTGGTAATGATAAATCTGCTTTAGATAAGGACCAAAAGCTCTTATATAAACCCGTTTTGGACTTTCCTTTTAAAGGGAAAGGTATGGAAGCTCCTCTAAGAGGGGATCAAAATGACATGTTGAAACTTATAGGACTCCCTAGACCACTCAGTGAGTTAGCAGAAAGGGATGTCAATGAGGATATTAACCCCCTACATCGAAAAGGGTGGGGATGGAAGAGGCTAAAGATCCTAAGAGGCTGGACCCAGATCATGATGAATATGAAGATTTTAATGACCCAGTGTTGATCCCAAAAGGGAGGACTAAATGTCCTCCTCTTTATAGGGATCTCCCAGTGTTTTATGGGTCGCCAAATGAGGATCCGATGATTCATTTAAGAGAATATGACCTAGCTTGCATTGCAAGCGGGTTCGACGATATACATCGGATGCTCGTATTCCCAAGTACCCTAAAGGGAGAGGCAAGGAAATGGTACTGGAGCCTCCCAAGAGGGTCGATCAAATCATTTGAGGAGTCTTGTGATAGATTTCTAGATGAGTATGAAAAGAAGCTCCCTATGATTCAGGTCTTAGGGCAGCTTATGCAGTTTAGACAGGAGTCTTATCTTTCTGTTAAAGAGTATGCTAGAGCCTTTTATAGTACTCTTAGGATTTGGCCAAGAAGAGCCAATGCATTACCAGATGATGTGCTATGTGAGCTCTTTCTGAATGGCTTAGAGATTAATACGCAAATCCAAGTGGGACTGCAGAATCCTAAGTCGTTAAGGGAAGCAAAAATGCATGCCATTGATTATGAGGGTCATAATCAGAGATGTTGGGAAAACTTTTGGAGTTTTCCCCGCTCAGTACAAGTGCATCCTAGCTTCCAACCATTTCTGCAAGAAGACAGCTCACTTGCTGATACCAAGGCAGCCTATGAGGGGAACCTTGGTGGCCAAAATCTCAAAGCAGAAAATGGCCATCCTATGAGCAGTAATGACATGCCTCTCAGTGAAAAGGTTCCAAGCCATGTAAGTCCCAACACTTCCACGAGAGGTAGTTGTGATGGCAACGTGGGTAGAACCAATGGGCCTATGAGTGGTGATAAGCACTCTGTGTGTGGTTCTAATTTTGTTGCTAGTAAGGCTCTTGAGAGACCTTTGGTATCGGAATCATGCTTCTGGGTGGATGTTGTTCCCTTCAATGCAAGCATGGTTTCTATGGGAAAAAATTTGCAGTGTGGACGTAAATAAGTAAAGACATCTTTTGTAAACAGGATGCAAAATGCTAAAAGTCCACCTGTGCTTCACAAAGTTCATAAGGATGTGAGGCCATTTGGCCATAGGGATAAGTTTTCATTGAGTTCGTTAGACCAGTGCAGCAAATTGAGGGAATGCAAGACTATTAAGGGAAATGTGAGATGGGTTTGGAGACCCAAAATCTCCAAAAGTATGGCAGGAGTGTCGGATGCAAGGCCAAGGATCCCATCTGGATATATTTTGTCGAACCCCCAAGAGGATAAGACTGGATATACATCTGACAATATACACTGCCTTGGGATGAACCCATGTGATGTGCCTAGGCTTGAAGTTCTACCTAGTTTGGGTCACAGCACTGATTTATGTGAAAACCCAAATAGGGTAGGTTCGAATGAGTACAAAGCTATGATTATTTCTGCCAAAGGAGCCACTTAGATGCTTGAACGACCAGTTTATTCGAAAGACAATAAGTGTGGGACATGCGAGCCCATTGCGGTCGTTCATTCACCTCATAGTGCCCAAGAAGGGATCGGCCTTATTGATGAGGTATTTATGGAAAGGCTTGGACTTGTAGCTCTACAAAAACCTGAGATCAAAAAATACAAGATCAAGTTTTTAGCTAACTTGCATGAGTAGCATGGGGCTAGTCGACCTATGATATGCTATCCTCAACACCCTGGGTAGTCTGATAGGGTGTGATGTATATGCCAAGGACATCAGTATTATGTGGACTAAAATGATCTATCTAGTTTTAAGCTAGGAAGGCTAGCTGCTTTGGATATTACGTCCTGATTTCGTTAGGTCAAGAGGGCCAGTCGTCTCTTTAGTACAGGTGCAGTTAATGGTTTCTTATTTTAGTTTTGTGCTAGACAGGTTCAAAGAAGAGCTTGGAAGGAGCCTTTGTTGCATGGGAGCTTCTCATGGCCCTATCTAGGTAATATCTCTCCTTTATGAGTACCGTTTTTTATGGTATATGTGTCTGTGTGCTTGTAGGGGATTTTCTTTTCTTGTTGGGGACCGGCATCCAAGGCATGAAGTCCCACATTTAGGTTAGGTATGTCTGAGGGAGGTCTGAGTAGTCGTTGCCTCCTGTAAAGACATTGCCAGGCATTGAAAGACATGTTTTAGAATGAAGTTCTAGTGACCCTATTCTACTAGCCTGCTAGGCAACCGTTCTAGGAGTTCTTGTTAGTTGTGAGGCAGTTAGAGAAGCCTGCCGGAAGGAAAAAATAATGATGATAGAGAGAAAATAATCCTGAATATCTTAAAGACAATAAATATATACAAAGGTGTGTAAAAAGGGATTCTAACCCCTATAAAAGAAAAGAAAGGCAAAGTTATAAGCAGTTGATCATCGCCTTGCGAAGGCCTGGTAGGTTCCTGGGGACGAGTTAGACCTGGGGCCGATGCCTTGTCTTCCTAGGGGTGGCATCTTGCCGGAAAAGAAGAAAGTAAAGAAGGTTGGAGCGAAAATAAAAGTGAGCTTCAGAAAAGGATTAAGTGTCGCTTTGCGAGGGCTTGGTAGGTTCTTGGGTACCGAGACAGGACCTGAGGCCGATGCCTTATTCTCCTTGGGTGACTACGCTCAGCTCCCTCCTTTTTACATGCCCGAGTATGGAAAAATAACAACCTAAAAGAAGAAATATGTTAAAAGAAAATACTTCTTGATCAGGCTATAGGAGTCCTCGCCTCGTAGGAGCTCGTGGTTGTGTTGTCCTTAGTTAGGTAGGCAGTTCAAACCACCACTTAGGGTGACCTCTTTGATAGTTCTTTTTAGTTTGTCCGTGTTGGAGCAGTCGGTTAGTGACTAGCTACGGACCTTCTATCAGATTATGCTAGGCCTACTCCTTATGGATGCCATGCCTTGGTTTTGTCAGGGGGTAGGGTGAGCATTATGCTGTGCTTTAATATTTATCTATTTTGTATCAGCTTGATGCTTCCTTTGGTTGTTTTGTGCAGATCTGTGGTGGGATTCGACGGGCTGAGTCGCCCTATCATGTGGTTGCCAATGAGAGCAGAGTTTTGAGCCCGGGATGTGCCTAAAATTTTCCAAAAAATTCAGAATCTAGGGGAAAAATATTTAACATCGAAGGCGGCGGTTCCAGCTAGGACGATTTTAAGCACCAAGTGAAAGACGACTTTTAAAAGGCGCCCGAGCGACACTTGTGGATTTTTGATAAATTTTCAGACTACCGTGTAGGTTGTTAGGAGTTGCCAGTCAATGCAAGATGTCAAGACGGACGCCCAGGATTTTTCAGAGCTCGAATTGGAGCCAGGACGGGGAAATGGCCACAAAATTGGCAAGATATGAAGAGGTGGACATTTGAGAGGACCAAAAGGGGTGCCTTTTGAAGTCTTGGACCCCCCCTAAAAATTTTAACCCAGAATGAAGCAGAAAACGTGGAGAGAGAATGTGGGAGCATGGCGTGATCAACAACGGCCGAAAATTGCACCATGGATCTTCATGATGGAGATGGCAGGTTACAAACAACCCATCCAACTGATGATACCCCTGATCTTCTCCTTTCTTGCCAGTCCCGTGAAATGGCCATGGGAATGAGAAGAACCAAATCTAGTCTTTCTCTCTCCTCCCTCCCTCTCCCCTAAGGGGCTGTTCTTGTGTGCAAGAGGAAAATGAAGAATGGTGAAGGAAAGCTTGTCCGGTTGGGACCGGATTGCTTCCGGGTCAATGTAGACATGAAGATTGCTGATTGTGAAGATGCTAGACATTGAATGTGGGCTGACCTGCAATCCCGCACCAAAACTGAGATCCCGAGACACGGAATCTAAGCGGTAATTCAATTTTTACGAAGAAAAAATGAGTTTTTATGCTATTTGATTAATGAAACATTGTTCCCATGGGCTGATTATTCATTATGATGTTGTTTTCTATGAGTTTCAACAGCTTATAATCTGAAAAATAGAAAATCATAAGTGATATGGCTGAAATTAATGTTATAAAACCCAAAAAACATGCGTTTAAGGGGTAAAAATGGAGTTTTTTGCAAAATAAATGGAAAATATGAGACATAACACCTAAAAAACCTGAAATTTTGTTGTCAAGGAACCTAAGGGCCACAGCCCACAATCAATATTAATTTTTAGTCATTTTTTATTGAAGAAAATAGAGGAAAATACCAAAAAATGGTGAAAAATGGGTTTTAAATGGGAGAAAATTAGGAAACGATAAAAGGAAATTTCCAAAAAATTACATTTGTGTTTGTGCAGTGTATAATGAAGGTAAAGCATGAGGTTGGCCTTGGTTTACTCTCGTTTCTATGTTTCCATTCATATTTAACGCTTTCTTTGTAAGGAAATACACATACAATGACCCTTTTACCTATCAATGAATGCAAAACATTAAACGGTAGGGTAAGAGGGGAGGTTGAGCGTCAAAGTATAAATTAAAATCTGGTTTATGTGTTGCATCATGCCTATAGGATGTTTTTAAATAAAGGGAAAGGCAGCATGAGCGTAAGGCTCGATGTCTTTTCTCATTACATAAATGCTAGCATGGAAATCATGAAAAGAATTGTTTTGCCCAATGCACAATGCTGATTTTCTTATGTTTGTGCACTAAACCATTCACATTATACACTATGCATAGTTCATGGTATCAACGGAAAAGCTCCTGGACTGCATAGCAATTGTTTTCTTAGGAGTTTGACCCACGATTGAGAGCGTAAGGGTATCCCTTGCCGTAGGATAGAGGGTCGGTTTCCTAAGGGAATGTTAAGTAAGGACACATGGTACATCTCCTGGAAATACAAGAAATATAAAAGAGACGAGTTTGTGTTCGATTGTTTTATATGTTGAGCAGCGCATCAAGGGGCCAATCCCTGTGATGTAGGAGAGCTGCAGTGGGGCCGCGGTGTTTCTACCGAGAGGTTGCCTCCATGTTGTTATCGTGGCATGGCCAATGTGTATGGGTTCTCCCTCTGAGGAGTTTATAAAAAGGGAAACATTGGACTACAAAACGATGAAACTATAAACGCATAGATTAGGCTTTAGGGCAGTTTGTCCTTTAGCATTAGATTAACGCTCCTGGTCTGCGAGGCCATGAGGGTGTGTTTGTCTATCATGAGCATGAGGTCCGGCTAGTGCCATAGCCAGTGCCGGCCCATTTCAGGTCCCATCACCAATGAATATGAGCCAAACACCCAATTGTGTCAAGAGAGTCAGTCAATACAACCAATACATCCCCTAAGTAATAAGCAAGATGTATACACCACTAGCAAGACCTAGTCCATGTATGCTCAATGAAGGCGGATCAAATTAGCTCATAAGCATCCAAGAGTAGACATGGAGGCATCTACTAAGCAAATATCATAGTCAAGGACATGTAAGAGATCCCAGTCTCAAATCTCAAGTAATAGCTCAAATGCATAACTTGCAAACTTTGGGTAAATCCAAGACCATAAGCATAATGCTCCCACTGGCACAAAATTCGATGGAAAATGAGCAACCAAGCTCAGAGATAGCATGTAAATGCATAAGACATCTCATAGCCAAGCACGTACATCATGAGAGCACCAAGAGCATGTAAGTTGTCAAGCATCTGATAGCATCGAAGTACATCATGTACAAACCCAAGTCAATCTCTGACAAGCCAAGAAACATCCAAAATAGGTTCCAATGTATTCGAGTACAATCCCAACTGAATCTCCAAGTGGCAAAGAAGCTCAAACAATGTAGGTAGCATGTATCACTAACATATGCTTCAAAGCATGTACCAATGGGTCATGCGTAGACCATAGATATAACCTATGTCACAAAGCATGCTAGTGTAGACTAATGTCAAGTAAGTGCCAACCAATACAAAGCTCAAACAAGGCTCAAAATACATTCTAGAACCATCCAATACATTTTCCAACCTCCATTTGCATCCAAATAGTCATAACAAGCATCTGGGAAGCACTGGAGACCAATAGGCATAACATAACCTAGGTTAAATAGCTTCAGTATTGTTCTATTACAGAAATAAATTCACTATCAAACTGAGCATAAATAGGGTCAAAATTAGCACCAAATCAATGGAATATCATATGCATGGCTTTCCATAACATCCGTGCATAATTCGGGTACCAAATGGCATCAATAGCTAGTGCCAAGCAAGCATAAACATCAAATGCTAATGTAGCACTATTTAAGGCAACCTGTGGATTGTTATGATAGTCCTCAACTAAAGTATATCAGACCCAAATGTCAACGCCAAGCTCAAGCCTTCAATGCCATGGTTGAAGCATGCTCATATGCCTCAAATGAGACCTTTGTGTAGTGCCAATGGCCTGAAGAGGTGCTAGAGATAAAGGCCACTTTTTTGACATGCTGAGAAAATGGGGCAACCTACTAAAATTGTGTTTTTTATGTTGCTAAGGGAGTTAGGCACTACTTGATGGTTAGGGAGCTTCTATGGCTCCCAAAGAAGCCTGTAAGAGGCCTCAATAGGCATAAAAGAGAGAGAACTCAGTTCAAACCTTCATGGGCTAAGCCATGGCTGCCTTATTCTTCAAACCCTATGGACTGAAATAAAGAGTGGAATGAGAGCTCCGATACCCGTAGATGAATGCCTTGAGGTTTCCCAAGAAGGCCCAATGCTTGCCCAAGAAGGATGAGTACTACATGAGCGGTTAGGCGGAGGTGCCTTTACCCCCAACAGAATAGTGGGTGAGTGGATCTGTCTTTGCAATTGATGATGGTGGTGGAAATATCCTTCCACTTGCCCTCCGAGGTCGATATGACGCAATATTAACTGGGCTTTTTCCTATTCCCTTCAAGTTGACTTATCCCTTCACCTATGTTTGTTTAGACTTTACCACTTGCATAGGAGAGAACATGGTGCTCTTATAAAATGAATTACATTGCACCCCGTACTTTTCTTATGAGAGCCCTCGAAGGTTCTCCCTCATCCTTGAGAGAGCCTTGCTAGAACATTCGGTGCTTCCCCACATTCTTTCTTAGCACCTTGCTGGAATATTCGGTGCTTTCCTTTGTCCTTGAGAGCACTTGCTAGAATCTTTGGTGCTTTCCTTCGTCCTTGAGAACACCTTGATTTCTCCTCCACTTTTCTTGCCTGGGCAGAATGAGCTTCTTCATTCACTTTTTAACTTGGGCTTGGTCCTCCTCTAATTTGTTTCGGCTGCATGGTGACATGTTGTGTAATATTACCCCCCTCCTAGACGAGTGCCATTTCCATGGCACTTGCAGTTTTGAGCTAATGAAGATTCAATGATTTAAAAGGCGGTTGTGTGAGTTGATGATGATGGAGTCTCATGGGGATTAGTCCTAGGAAGAAACTAAGCAACCGCTTGATGTGGTGGAGGCCGAGAGTGAATTGAGTAGATGATGGGGCCTCCAAAGTTGGTGGATTGTAGCATTTGTATTTTCCTGAAAAGAAAAGAAGGTGCACTACCTGGGGGTATGTCTACCTTATCATGTGGTGCATTGTGCTCATGCTAGTGGAACTGGGAGTTGGGTCGCAAGCCTAGGTGTTGTCCCATACTTGAGGACCTAGTTCGTGCATAAGGGTGGTGCAGTGAGTGTGGCTTAGGGAGATAGGTCTAGCCATAGGTGTGGGTGGCCTCCCTAGGTATGTCCTACTCTTGATGTGCCCTAAGCATGATGTGGAAAATCACATTGGACTAGGGAGTTAGGGACGGAGCCAACCGACCAAATCCACTGGACGTTTCTAACTTGAGGACCCCTAGGTGCAGTGACTATGACCTATGTGTGGTTCATTTCCCTTGTGAATTTTTTTTTGGCGCATCATTGATCTAGCCATTACACAGATATCTTTGCTGGCATTGAGGTCAAAAAAAGAGTGGTGGGAGATGGCATTCTTGCAAAATAGGGTCTTGTCTTAAAAACCTTCTACTAAGGAGCTAGATCTTACTGCCCCCTTTCAAAACATGGCCATGTGTCTTTAGTTGGCCTTTGTCAGCCCTATGGGTGATCTCCAACTTTTTCCTTAATGAGTCAACGGCCTCCTCTTCCTCGGATTGTGCGGCATCCAAGAGAGTGTGGAGGAAGGCACGTTGTTGGGCTTCTAGAGTCACTTGTGCAGCCTCTTTCCTGCTCTCTGTGAATACCTTGTCGCCTTTCGCAAGGGCTAGCCCGTGCACTAAGTCTCTCACCCTTTCTTCGCTCTTGTCCACCCATTCATCTACTTTTTTCTGCATTTCTTCCAAGCTCTTGTTGTGCCTATAGGCTAATGCCCTTAGCCTCCTCTCCTATTCCTCAATTTCTCTTTCCAAGCATTGTTGCTCTCCAAGCTCCAAGGCCATCCTTTTTTCCAGATTTTCTATGTGCTTTTGGTGCCGTCAGCTCCTCTCTTCTTCTACCAGTGCTAGCTGCTCCGCAGCATTTTGAATCTTTTCATTTTTCTTTTTTGTAGGTCTTTATATAGCACTACCAGCTCATCATAATGGCATTGTAGGCTTGTGAGGCTGTGCGTTTATGCCGCAAGCTTTGTTTGCCACTTCTCTTCTTCTCCTCCCTTGGCCTCAAGCTTCTCTTTTAGATCCTTGATCTCTTTTTGATGAATGGCCACTTGACAGGTTCTTTCTAATTGAGAAGCTACCATCGTCTCCCTTTCAGCCCCTCGAGCTCAGCTACGGCTATTTTCTTGTCTTCCTTTGCCTACTCCAACTATGACAGGAGTTCCTGTACGTAGTTGTCATAGTTTGTAGACAACAGCAATGCAGTCGGTGGACCAGTGGTTATAGATGCTTCCGTCTTCTGCCTTTTGGAATCCCATCTAGATTTCGCATCTGCAGATGCCTGTCTTTTTGCTCCTGTCACAGGGGTTCCTGCACTTGCACCTTGAGTTGCCTCTTTATTGACCAAGAACTACACACATGCCACAAGATTGCTGGCATCCACCGTGGTAGAGGAGTCTTAGGTGGGTGCAGTGTGACTGGGGTGGCAGGTAGTAGGACATGTGGGATGGGGTTGATTAGATCCTTGCCCTTACCCTTGGTTAGTGGGGGGTGGTAGGCTTTTAGGTGCTTTGGAGCTGGTGCTTGGACCTTTGGACTCATGGCAACCAGCTCTTCTTCCCTTGAAGGTTGCTCCACTGAGAGAGGCGAATGGCTAGGGTTGTCTTCTTCCTCTTTCTTCCTGAGCTCCGCGTCTTATTCCTCAGCTCTTCTCTTTCTCTCCTCCTCAGCTTTCCTAGATTCCTCTTTTATTATTTATGCCTCGTCCCTTTCTTTTCTCTTTCTTCATTCTTCCGTGCTTTAAGACTTACTTTGGGATCCGTGTAGGTATGCTTTCTCTTTCTTCCCACTCTTTGATTTCCTACTTTTATGGAATCTCTTTCTTTGATTTCTTGGCCCTTCCTTGGCCAGATTGTACTTCTCTCTCTCCTTTTTCCTCACTCATAGTCCTTTCATTGGACTATTCCTATCCTTGGCATGGAGGGAACCTGTCTGGTGTCTCACCGACTACCTCATCTTCTTGTCCTTTCCCCAATGCGTCTCTTATGATGGCCATCAAGACCCCTTTGAAGCCAATGGTAGAGGCCTTTGACGATGACAATTCCTAGCTTTGGAGGCCGAGGACTCTCCCCCCGTGGGTCTTCTGCCGGTGGCCAATGCTTTTGTCAACATTTTTATCATCTTCCTCCACAAAGCCATTTAGGTTCACCTCGTCAAAGGACTTGGCAGCTATGCTCTCCAGCATTGGCACATTGATTCTGTTCATCAATGCATTGTACATTTGGCTAAAGAATAGGGTGTGCACTATTTTGGCCTGAATTTTGACTTCGGGGTCAAGGATGTCAGTTAGGTTGATGCCGTCATTGGTGTGGACTATCACTTTGTCCATTCCCAACATGTCGTGCACCTCCCTTTTTGACCTTCTTTCCACTTTGTTGGGTAGGCCCAATGCTTTTTGTACCAAGTCAGGGCGCTCAACTCGATTTCTACTTGTTTGGTGGGCTTCATTCTCTATATGCACTGTGATGGTGCCGTGGTTCCTATTGAAGGTCCAAAGGAATTTTGCACACTTCTCATAGTCAACAGCTTGGTCCACCTTCTCCATATACTTCTATAGCTTGCATTGCTTCACTAATGGCTTGATGTTTGGCTCCTCCATGACTATGTCTTCCAAATTCAATATATGCCTGAATTTGAATTGATTGTAAGCCCTTGTTTCCAATGAGAGGCCCTACTTTTTCTGCACCTCCTCCGAGAATGGAAGTTTGATGCTTTTCTCTTAACCTGCCATTGTAGGTACATGTCATAATACCATACTTAATCATTAATATTCTTCATATCATTTTTGCAGAAAGACATGTAGGCGATGGAATAAATGCTTATGGAAACTGAAATGCTCAATTAAATAAATAGAAATTTTATCTTAAATAGTCCATGTTTTTTCACAAAAAATTATGTTACTTTTCCTCAATCACAAGTTGATTTTCATCCATTATTTTTCTCTTTTAGACATTGTTTGAGATTTTTTTTACATGTTTCATTCATCTTACATGTTTGCTTTACATTACCCCCTTCCCTTTGGAATTGAGAAGAATCATTCCTAGGATTAAGGTTTGAGAGGGCAAGGGCATTCAATGCGTACTCTTGGTGTTTTACTTTCACATGAGCCAAGCATAAAAGTTCATATTGTATTCTAGATTAGCATAGCGGTCCATGTCGAGAGGACGGATGCCTACTTGAGTGATGTAGGTGAGAACATCCGTGAGGAAGTCACTGGAGTCAATTCGACTGGCAATGTGTAACTTCTCCTCAATGAGAATTTGATCTAAATACGGGTGGGTCATGAGGTGCTCTTCCAGGGGTCGGTTATATGAATGGTGGTCAACACCCTATAGGATGTTGGACCTACATAAGTGGGGTTATACTCTGAGGTTTTGATGGCACGGCATTGCTCAATGTTAGTCATGATTTGGGAGCCCATTAGTTCCCATTGAAGTCAGAGAGCATACCGTTTCCTTAAGAAAGAGGAATCGGTGTCAGCAAGCTGCTTCAACTCCTCTATTTCTTGGTCAGTGGCAAGCATTGTGCTCTTGTCATAAGACATAATGAGGCGTTGTTTTTGTGTGTGTTCTCGGTATATCTCAGTGGAAATTAATTCCTTGATTGTTTCCTGGGGACCGACCCTAAACAAACACGAATTTGGATTCCTCCCATGAGCAAGGCAGCGTATGTACCTCTATTGCTAAAGGCTTGTCCAAAAGACCTAGGTCTAGTCAATCATAGCTTTTAGCAAGTGTGGTGAATGTGGCGTTCAATCATCAAAGGTAGGCAATCAAGTCATCCTCCATATTTTCAATGAATTCTGCAGCCAAAGTGAGAATTGACCTTCGTTCATAAGAGGGTCTAAGGCCTATAACTTGCACGATGGGCTTGGATGGATTTGTGGGTGTCAAGCTACTAGATGTTGATGAGGTTTTAAGGACACTAGCATGACTAGGTTGAGGTAGTGTATGAGTAGGAAGACTGCGGCTTTGGTCATAGCTTTGGTCGATAGACTTGTTTAGTCTCTACAAGCTTATGCATTTGAGGTTCTATGGGCTTCGTAGCCTGTGTCATTTGTGGCATTGGGGCATTTTCTACTACATGGCTTGGTGTGGCCCAATTTGAGGGTGGAATTTGAGTGGTTCCCTTGGACATCTTGGCTTTAGGTACCCATATCAAGTCATTACACTCGTAATAGCCTTGCGCTTGCAATAAGATCTTGGGAATCCATCGTTGTTTGACAATTTGTAGATGCCTATAAGTCCTTCTCTGCCTCCTAGGTTTCGAATACGAGTTTCTAGCCTTGCAAGGTTGCAATTGAGCACTTTTAGGTGGCGTCCCTTGATGTTTAGGCATCCATTTGAACTATGATGCATGGGCCTTAGCTTTGATTTCAGCGGTTCCTCGGCATTGAGGTTTGGTGGGTTGTGACAGGTCACTATCCCCCTCCTTAGGCTTGATAGTGGGTTGCTCTACCGGTGGCTTTGCAAACTTTGATGAGGCCGCCTCTCCCTTGCTAAAAGCCATTATTATTTGCATGTTTCCAATGGCTAGATAGATACGTTGTGACTGGTAGTCAACATTGCACAGTGTATGCTTTTTAAATGTACATCCTAACAACGATTCCATACTCGCACCCTTCGTATTTGGCAACACATAAAAGATCATGGGCAGGGTTTCAGACTCAATAGAAATAGCAATCTTACACTTTCCCAAAAGTGTGTATGATCGACCCCCATATGGGCTGAGTTTGGCATTAATGGGCTGCAATTGTGGTCTGCCAATTTGGATCCAATGATCGTAAGTCAAGATATTGAAATCAGTACCCTCATCGATCAATGCATCAAATTTATGTGTTTGCTAGTCGGTGACACTTACTTGTAGGTAGGCCGGAGCTACAACTTCCTCATTTTCATCTTCAATTTCCATGATATTGTCCACTCGTACCTTGACAGGGTTGGGTTGTCTATGCAAGCTCTATGCCATCATGCAGACTGGTACTGGGGGCGTGTCACTAGGCTTACCAATTGCTTTAGCGGATTTCTTGTACTCCTCATTATCCGAGAATGGCAAATCGATCATGGCTAGCACGTGCATCCAATATCGCTCATCCTCTGGACAAGGGATATACTTGGTGAGTGGCCCGTACGATTGTCTAATATGCATGTCACCCTTCAGCATGATGGAGATGGCATCCAGGTCGATTGGGGTGGTCTTCCATGTATCCATCTCTATCTTACTTCCTCTGTTCAATTGCCTAAGAAGATCAAACCATTGCCCCAATCTTCTATGACTTGTGCGTTGCGCATTTAGGGTCGGCCTAATAGGATGTCATAATCCACTTCCTTCACAACAATGAAGTTCACAGAAATTGGACACCTGCGATCTTCAACGACCAATTCTTCAACACTCCGAATGGCCTGACTTTCATTCCATTGGCCAATGTAATATTGAACCTAGCATTCTCGGTAGCTGAGTTACCCCAAGCCTGGAGTATTGCATGGCTAAGCACACTAACTCCTACCCCGTGTCCACGATCCCTTTTCGTGTGGCATCCCCTAATGCTATGATCAGCAAGATTGCATGCATCTCCATGCCCTGCCAAATTAACGTGCAATGACTTAGGCGCTGAGTATAGCGTCAGACTAGGTATCTGAGTTACCGCATCATGATTGTGCAGAACAATTGCCCCTTGCTCCATTGGTCCTTCAACCCACTGTTTCAATTCTTGCCATAGCGTCGGATGTTGCCTAAGAAGATCTCCTAAGCTTAGAGTCACTAGGATGGTTACTAGCATTGTAAGAAGATTGCTAATTGCTTGCTCTTCTTCTAGGCCTACATTCCTTACCCAATGGCCGACTGGTATATTGGCCCATAGCGTTTAAACTCTATCTAAGCGGCACTACCTGTGGTGCAGAGATGTGTCTTTCGACTTTGGTCGTATAGGCGAAGTTGGTGTGCTTATGCTTGAAAGATCATCAATCTCATCCTTCAAGATGGGCTCAGCATCCTTAAGGTGCTCTTGGGCCTCTTTCACCAACTCCTTGGTCTTCTATATGGCTTTGAGCTAGAATTTTAAGTTGGGATAACCCCCCACCCTAGCACTCCCCTTCTCAGTAGTCCTTGGAGATGTCTCTGCCTCTGCATTGGTGACTTTCTTTCTTGTGGGTAGTATCCTAGAACTCTCCATTTTAAGCATGACCTTGTCTTCGGTCCTCTTCTTTCTTTGCCTACAGCTCTTTTCCCTATCAAGGTTGCATCTAGATTGCTAGGTCCTTGCAGTGATATGCCAGCCTGCTGCTTTATTTGCGCCCGAGCCATGATGTGTAATGGGATAGGTATGTCCTCTCCGTCAAATATCTCAACTCCAAACAGAAGTTTTGTGGCCTATTCACTAGGTAAGGCTGTCCGTATGGTTAAAAGTACGAGAGTCTCCTCAGTAGCATGCAATATAGGGTATCGTGGCCCAACCTACTACAATCTATGTAAGGTCATGACCTCGGGTCATCCTGACACTCGGCTGGCAGGTGGTTTCTGCCACAATGCACGCATTGGACATGTGGGCACATTGGTCTCCTCACGCAATTTGCGCAACGCCATGACCTCGATCCTAACACTCGGCTGTCAGGTGGTTTCTGCCACAATACATGCACTAGACGTGTGGGTGCATTGGTCTCCTCACCATTTCTTGTAGCCTTGCTATCTCCATCTTCATCTTTGCTAGCTCTCCTAGTTTTGGTTGGTACTCTTTCCCTTATCCTGGCTATTTGGGACCGACCGTTCACTGGATGTGGTTGCCCTTTCTGAGGTTCTAGAGCTAGCCTCATCTTGGTTTGAGCTCCTAGAGCTCCTCTCCTTGACCTAGTCATCAACTTGAATGGCCTCTTCAAAGACCCTAGTTAGTGTGTCTCACTAAAAGCTTGAGTTGCCTGCCAAGGCCTTGTAGAGTTCCTCACTTAGTAGTCTGTTGATGAAGACCATGGACACTACTCTTTTCGTGGGTCATTCATTTGTTGGGATTCTCTTAAAGAGACTCCTCACATGGGTCACATAATCCCTGATACCCTCCTTATCTCTCTACTTCACATTCGTGAGCCACACAATCACGTTGTCTAAGTACCCCACCTCCGAGAATCTCTTAATGAAGATGTTCTTGAGATGGTTGAAGTTGTTACATTCTATGGCATCTATGCTAGTGTATCAAGTCTTTCCCTTATCACCTAAGCATAGATCGAAGGCTTGTGAGTGATGGGTAAGATCAATGAGGCCATTGGCCTCACAAACCTGCTCAAACTGCTCTACGAAGCTGTAGGGATCGTCATTTGACTAGTACTTATCTAACTGCTTAGCAATCATAGGGATTTTTGATTGGCTCTTCAAGCCCTGGTTGACTCCTAGCCCTATGAGCAACAAGGTTGCAAGTATTTTTGCGCTCTACTCTGCGGAGGTGTTGTCCAATAGTCACTTCATAAGAAGTTTGCTCAATGTAAGGTCTCCTTCTGGCGCTCTCTTTCTCTCCGTGTCAGGTCCTATCCTATTTTTGCTTGCTAGGGCTAGCACTCTCGCTAAATCTCACGCATTTCTATATTCTAACATAAGCTCCTAGCTTGTTGCTTCTAATTGTAGCCTGTTATGCTTTGCAAGGCCTTTCTCGCTAGCTTCCTCTCCTCTTTGAGCTCAATTGTGCTTTCCTCGGATGGCCTACCATGGTGGTCCATCTGGGTCTGCAGATCGTAATTGGTGACTAGCTATTGGATTTCCATCAGGAAATCACCTAGATCAAGGTATTTGCTACATTTGTGGTTAGTGCTTGACTCTGCCATATCCACAGTCTCATGCTCCACCAAGTTGTTGATGAGATTGATCAAATTGAGTAGATCCACTCCTCCAATGGTGTCAGTCCTTGCTCCGTTTGACTCCTGTATTGTGTCCTTGCTTAGTCCTATACTTGGGATTCTCGATCACATGACTACGTTTTAGGGTCTTCTCCTACATGTGGGTTCGTTTTGATTGTTAAGTCTGAGTGATTTCCTTATTATTTACAAACAGTCCTCAACTTACACTCACTCAGTGTGTGTGCGTGCTCTCTTCCACGCACAGTGCAAAATCAAGCTTTCAGCTTTTCTTAAGTGCACTTCAAGTGCTCAAAAACAATGTGGGCGAATACAAAGTGACAATCCCAACTCTCGCACTCTCGTCCATGTATTGGACCTAATGGGGCTCTAGGCTTGATTCCTGGCTGTTCTTGCTAGTGATTAGGGTCTGTGCTGCATCATTCAACTCATTCAAGGCTAAATTGGGGTATGTTGGTTAGCCTATGGCCCTAAGCATGTCAAATATGCTAATATGAGTGTTTGGCTGTTTGGCTACAATTTCTAGGGTTAGATTTGCCTGTAAGGCTTTTGGTGAATTCTCCTGTTGCGGATTGTACTCTTTGTCGTCCTGGACACGCTAAATTTGTCAATTTCGATGTGTCAAAATCTGGTCTGATTCTGCAGTGTCTGATTCCAAGAATCAAATGTTTGATTTGACAGATGTCTGATTCACTCTGTTCGATTTGGAGTGTCTGATTCTGAATGGTCTGATTTTTGTGTCCGATTATGGAATGTCCGATTGCCAAAATCAGATAGGGTGGTCCGAGCATCCGATTTCCAAAATCGGACTAGGTCATAGGTTCGAGTGTCCGATCCTCAGGATCGGACGCGTGGTAGTGGTCCAATTGTTGGCCGTCTAATTCTCAAAATCAAACACTAGTAAGGTGGTCTTATTCCGCCAGTTGAAGAGCCAAATGGCAAAAAATTGAATCGACGACACAATTATGAGTAAGCCAATAGTCGAGGACTTCCAAAATGCAACTATGAACACAATGCAAGGTTTTTATATACCTGGAATGTGCTAACAACACCGATGGGAGTCGATCGATTCGTAGGAAACCCTAGCTATCCAAGCTCTCTCTCTCTCTCTCTCTCCCTCTCCCTCTCCCTCTCCCTCTCCCTCTCCCTCTCCCTCTCCCTCTCTCTCTCTCTCTCTCTCTCTCTCTCTCTCTCTCTCTCTCTCTCTCTCTCTCTCTCTCTCTCTCTCTCTCTCTCTCTCTCTCTCTCTCTCTCTCTCTCTCTCTCTCTCTCTCTCTCTCTCTCTCTCTCTCTCTCTCTCTCTCTCTCTCTCTCTCTCTCTCAATACCATAAGTGAAAATGAGGTCTCCCTTTGCTTCCTGGGGTCTTAAAACCCTTGCTGGACTTAACCTTAATTTTCCCGATCACTCCCTGTGCGACTTTAACACCTCTAAGCACTCTTTTTCTCCATTTTTTCCATGTTTGTGCCCTATTTAGGCTTGTTTTACAACACTAACCCTAAAGCTTCCCACTTCGATTTATCGATCCTATCCTACTCTAAATGCAACAAAAATCGAAAGCAAAATACTGAAATGATTTCTCCTACTTGCCAAATCATCAAAAAACCAAAATACTTACTTATTGCAAAAATTAAAAACCTAAAACCTTCTACCTATCTCAAGCTCTAGTTCGGGGATGAAACCCTTACTTCGTCGCTCGATTTGAAGTGTGCAAGTGCTCAAGCTTGAATCCGTTGGTCCTAACAATGGAACCAAAATATAGAGATGAGCTCACGCTCAATCACCAAGACCCACGGACTGCTTATTGTTTCAAGCATTTCAAGCAAACACCTATGGCTATCTCTCACCTAGCTAATGTACCTTCGATCCTACCGGGGTGTAGTGAGCTTACCTCGATGCCCAAATGAGTTGCCTCCTCCCTCAAAATCACACCGATAGCTCCACAATTCGAGATCTAAGCTCAAGCATCCTCAAGCCTCCACCTCCAAGCTCCATCCTCCATAGCCGCACTCGAGATAAGAGAAGAGAAGAAAGGAGATAATGCGGAGCTTCACCTCCAAGATCCCTCACCCTCACACAATCACTCCCTCGCACTCTCACACTCCCTCTCCCAAGCACACACAAGCAAGCAAGAAGGAGAAGAGAAGAAAAGAAGATGAGTCCACTTTGCCACACACCAAAGAATGAGCTTCTCATTTATTTTTTGGGTTTATATACAAAACCCTAATCCCTTTTGGATGGTCATCCCCTTTTTTACATGGCCGGCCTGCCATGGCCTAGGCTCTCTTTCCCATTGTCCTCCTATCTTCTAAGCTTCCTTTCTACTGCCCGTCTACCCTTACAATTTGCACACGGGGGAGCCTAGCGCTCTTTTACAAAAGCTTCAGGGGCGCCTTGCATTTAAAAATGCACTTTTGCCTTTGACTTAGCTTTTGAAGCCACCCTTGCGCTTTTGGTCGTTTCCCTTCCTACTTCTTCCGTTGTGTCTGATTTCCTTCTGGGCCACCTCTTTCAGCTCTCCCGACTTGCACTTTTTCACTTTTTTTGCTTTTTCTTGTGCTGAGGTTAACAAACCTACATGGCAATGGTAGGTGGCAATGGTAAGGGTTGTGGCATGACCAAACTAAGAGCTCAAAAGTGTGAAGGCCAACAAATCTCCCTTTATATGTGGGTAAATAGACTTGTGCTTTGGTGTGGTCACTCTCATCCATATATATGTAGCATGTTGATCACACTTGTCATCTATCATTAATATTTATACATGTTTGGCATACTTGTGAAAATAGGCAAGAGGGGAGGGAGGTGAAGCATCCAAAAGCACACACATACAAAAGCAATGGAGACTTAAGAACATACAGAGATAGGGCTCAAATATTCTTCTTCTTCTTCTTTCTTCTTCTTTACACACAAGAACTAAGCCTACAATATGATAAAAGACTAAAATGAAAGTACCACAATGTATGTACACGTAGTTACTAAGTGTGAACTCGCTAGGAGAAAAGAGGTATCATAATGAATGTGCCATAACCAAGGATGGTGGACTACGTGTGTAGTCCAACTGTAGAATCACTGGCATATCCTCATATCATTCACCTAGCACACCGGTGAATAATATCATGCCACATCACCAAGGCATGTAGTGGATGCTAGCTCGTATAGAGGTCGACATCTCAACACTCCCCCTCAAGCTCAATATGAGCTCGTGAACTCCAACTTCTCAACTCCCCATGCCTTGGTGAAAATGTCAGCAGCTTGATCCTCTGTGCTGACATAAACCTAAATTCAAAACATTTAAAATTATATCCTTTTATTTGAAATACAAAAATTAGCATAAATCTTTTAAGTTATCGATTACTCTTTATTAGGACTCTAAAGTTAGTACTTGGAGTAAACTAGCTAGTACTCAAAATTTGATGCGCGTATCTAGATTGATTTGGATCAATGGTGCAATCTCTTTTTATCAAAAATTAAGAAAAAATATTGTGGAAGGCTTGATCTGTGTTGATTTTTGAATACAAAATTATTTATAGACTCTATACGTGCATCCAAGCATGTTTGAATGTCCACGCTTATGTAGGATTGTGGGCTTGATGACACAACATGAAGTGATGTCAATACATGCAATTGTCATATATAGTTAGAATCCATAAGTCAAGATTTTAGTTATCATTGCAAGATCAGTGATCGAGTAAGAGTAGTGTGCCAAATCCTCATCTCCTCACATTTTCTAATGGTAGTGCAAAATGGTGAGTCCCCAAGTACAAAGCTCGTACAATGGGAGAGGAGAGTGTTTGGACTCACCAAACCGCTTTTTTTTTTACCAAATCCTTTTTTCTTTTGCCCATTGAAGAATTCACTTGCATTATGGTGTCTTTGGACTTGCAAAATGTGAGAAGAAGTTGAGTCGATGTGTCAAGGACTCCCTCTTGCATTATATCAATCCAAGACCTATAGAACGTGTTGTGCTAGCCCTAGGCCCCCCAAATCTTTGGGGGCACTATTAGTGCTGTGCTAGTCTTGGGCTAGCACTATGTGAATAGGGGCCCTCCAAAGATTTGGGGAGATCAATATTTCATTATGTGAGTTTGGGACCCACACAACATGAATAGGATCCCAAATCTCTCAAGGGTCTCTACTTGCATTATGCAAGCAACACAAGACTAGCACAACGTAAGGAGAGAGAGAGAGAGAGAGAGAGTTTTGTTTGCACATTATTACCTTGTGTGAGTCTACGATTGGCACAATGCAAATAGGAGCCCTTTCAAGATTCAAGGGCCCCTAATTGCATTGTGCAAGTCCAAGATCGACACAATGCAAAGATGGGCACCCATACAATTCAAGGGCCCTTAATCAAGTTGTGTGGGTTCAAGATTCTCACAGCACAAAGAGGCCCCCCCATGAGATTCTAGGGCCCTCAAAACCCTTGGGGGCCCCTACTCGTATTGTATTGTCCTAAACCTACACAACATAAAGAAAGCCTACCAAGAGATTTGAAGGCCCCTACTCATATTGTGCAAATCCTAGGCCTTGCACACATCCATAGGGGTCCCAAAACCTTTTGGGGACCCCTATTTGCATTGAGCATATCTTGGACTAGCACAATGCAAGTAGGGGTTTCTAAAAGGGCCCCTTATTCCATTGTATAGGTTCAGAACTAGCACAACGTGATTAGGGGCCCCGTACAATTTTGGGGGCCCTTAATTGCATTATGTTGGTCGTATTGCACCCCCTTGTTTTGTGTTTCAATTTTTTAGACTTTTTAATTTTTATTTAAGTGTATGTTTGTTTCTACACATGTCTTGCATAAACTGAGTAGTTAGAATGTCTTCATTGTGAGATCAACAATGAGTAGGCTACAAGGGCTCCTTGTCTAGGGAGAGCATGCTAGCTTTTCATGCCAATACCATTGACATAGGTGTTACAAGAAACACAGCTATGTGCTAAAGAAGCTTAGGAGTCTTGTGCAACACACTCAATTTCCCATTTAAAAGCTATCATTTACAAGGGTGATGAAGGAGATTTATGAGCACAATAACTTGGGCATTCATTAGCAAGATTTGGTTCTAGAATGCCTTTAGAAGGAAACAAAGGAATTCATGATTGAGTTCTACAAGCAAAGCTACATTTTGGTTGCCCATGCACACAGGGTGACATTTGATACCAAGGGGCTTCGCTTCCCTCAAGTTGTTAAGGTTTAGACACAATAAGATCCTTAGTCTTGAGGGCATATCAAATAAAAGAGCTAAATATATTTTTGGAGATTACACCCATTGAGCCAAAGGTGAGGATCATAGAATTAATTGAGGGGCCAATCCACTCTCAAACAATCATGATTGAACATGCAAAAGATGGGATTAGAATAGGTATTCAGATGGGAGGCAAAGAGGACAATAATGTGTGAGAAGCACTAAATCTTGGACAAGGAGAACTACATTGCCCCCTCGAGTTGCTAAGTTTCAATGTTATCTTATCCTTACAAAGGTAGTTACACTCTGCTCATTGGAGCAATTAGAACATCTTAGTCCTCAACAATCTCCACATGGAAGTGAATGACATAGTCATGAATGTGTATATAATGAAAAGAAATTGTCCTTTTGATATGTTTCCTTAAATTTATCACAATTTTATTTAGTTATGTAAATTTGTGGTATGTTTTTCCTTGCCAAACGTAGATCCCACTAAAGTCTAATCTTATATGATCTCGGGAACAAGTGTTGCTACTTAGCAAACTCCCTAGAAGTCTATCATGACAATGTGAAGTTGTAAGTTTATTAAGAGAGAGAGAGAGAGAGAGAGAGAGAGAGAGAGAGAGAGAGAGAGAGAGAGAGAGAGAGAGAATGTGTGTGTGTGTGTCTGTGTGTGTGTGTGTGTGTGTGTGTGTGTGTGTGTGTGTGTGTGTTAAGCAAGAGCAAGAGAGTGCCTGCATGCATGCGTGCGTGCGTGTGTGTGTGTGTTAAGCAAGAGCAAGAGAGAGAGAGAGAGAGAATGTGTGCGTGCGTGTGTGTGTTTCTTAAGCAAGAGCAAGAGAAAGCGTGCGTGCGTGCGTGCGTGCGTGCGTGCGTGCGTGCGTGTGTGTGTGTGTGTGTGTGTGTGTGTGTGTGTGTGTGTGTGTGAATTAGACTAATATTGCTTTTCTTTTCAAAAATAGATCCTCAAGGGCTATGAGTCTGTAATGCAAGAAAATTTAATTGAGATAAAAACTATATGTTGCAAAGTACAAGAACTATGGGTGGAGGGCTTGCCACAATGCAAAACTACTATTGGACCACCTATTAGAACCACGCCCAAGTGATGAAAGTATGATTTTCTGAAATTAACCTAGTATAACTACTAGGCTTGATAGTTAGCCTCATTTTGTGTTGGTTTATGGAGGGTGACCACTTGTAAAATATACATATGATGACCTTTTACTATTCAAAGTTGAGAGTGTGGAGAGCTTAATAAATCACACAGAGAAACAACTCTATATCATCTACCTATGTGGCTCCATCACCACACCAACCATCTAAAGAGTTGGTATGGCTACACTTGCATCCGCACCGTTTAAGCCAAAGTTTATATATTTAGATGGTGTCAATGTAACTATTCCAATAGAGAATGCTAGAGTTCATTTGTTGAGTAGAAGAAGATTCTAATTTATTATAGCTACAGATAGGCTTAGCCACATGTGATGGCCACAATTTTGTAACAAAATCAACAAATTGCCCCTATGTATATAGCACAAGTTTGTAAGAAAATTGAGAACTTTTTATGAAATGTATAAATTCAACCAAGTTAAAAATCAATATATGAAAGAAATATATTTATTTTTGTTGTGTTTACAACTATACATACATGTCATTAACATAGAAGCAAAACCTTATATTGTCATAATTCATTTCACATAAGTTGTGGTAGGATATAAAGCTATTCGCCAACCAATAGATCTATGAAATGCATTAAAAATCCCAACTATCCTTTTAATATATCACTAATCTGCAAGGCTTTGTGCATGTGCGTGTGTGTGCGCATGTGCGTGTGCGCGTGCGTGTGTACGCACAAATATTTCATAAGCTTTCACAAATTATTGATACATATAACATAATATGATGACAAATTGATATGCCTTAACTTACAATTTGATCTATAGCAAAGCATGTCAATGGGCTAGTTCTCTAGGCACAATATTGAGTGCATATGCTTGGACGAAGAAAACGCTATTCATTGGACTATATGAGATTTTCAAGGGGGAAATAGGGATACTACAATGGAGGTAAAGCATTTTGGTGTAATATTTGAGATTTTTTTTTTAAAGGACAAGGAGACTATAAGGGTGTATGTGGCTAAACTATCATTATCTAGCATCTTAAAATGTTCTTCAATGAATTTGTGCCCAAAAAATGGCTAAATTTTATTTATGTTGAGAATTTTGAAAAACAAGAAAGAACATCTAAAAAATGGAAAACTCCATCTATATCATAACAATAGCTCTCCCTCTCTAAAACTAAAAGGCCCAAATGTGACTCCAAGTTTTTGCTAACATATAGGCTTCTTAAGGCCTACTTTATCGATGCCTTCCCACAAAGCATCATGGCCACTATTGGTTTTCTAGCCTCATCATCACTTGCATTAGTAACAACATGAAAAGTTCTCCAGTAGACATCCCTGTCATCAATATAAAAACATAGACTTTGTCATCATCCATGGTGTCGCCACATCTCAAACGCATGGTGACATCCTCTTGTCCTTGATTGTCAAGGTGGTGAAACAAAAAGATCATGGCTACCATAAAAGCAAATGTATCTTTCTTATTAAAAAGCATAATCATTATTTTATGTTCCCAAGCATGCACCCCCTTAATCCAATACAATTGACCACATCATCTTATTATGTCTAACCACATGTACTATGGTAGAACCCAAAATGTATCATCGATGTCTTCGCAAACCGTATGACTTCAACTCCTACTCCAATAGTTGTGACTCCAAAGGAAAAATCATGTTTTCCATAGAAATAAGCCTTGAAGTTCTCTCCTAATAAACCATCCTTCTCACAATAGAACCATCCAAATCCTCCTTGCTTTAAAGCACAAGACCATTCCAATTGTCTCTCACCATAGCTAAGCATATAAGTCTATTTAGTTCCTTTGGATTAGTTTTGGATCTCCAAAAAAAGTATTTGACAAGGCAATTTGCATTCATGTCCTCCATATGAACAGGAGAAGAGACAAGAAAAGGATACAAGTTCAAGAATCCTAGCCAATTAGAAACAATACAAGCTCATGTACACGATATCCTAACTACCTTCAAGCAATAGTAGCTCAAGCTCTCAAAAATCATGGAAACCGTGAAGCAACCTAAAGCATGTCAAAAAAATGTACAGAGCATGTGTTTCAATGGGGACCACCTACCTTCAAAGTATCCAATTGAGCTAGTATCACTTGCATTTGGTTTACAAGCCCTAATATTTCAGTAAGAAAGATCAAGGACACACCAAAAGATGAGGAGCTAGTGCCACCTACATATCTTATGGTCAAACTAATAGCAAAAAGGAAACGTGTCATAGATGCTCTCATAAACAAAGGTTTTAATTTCAATATTCTAGCCTATGCCACATAGACCAAGATCAAACAACTTCAACCAATGTTGACATACACTACTATGAATCCATGTAAGGGAACTCCATAATCCTTACTAGGGAAGTGCAAATTCTAAAAATAGTAGAAACCAAAAGCATGCCTATAATGTTTGTGCTAGTTGGAAGAACCTTCGAGCAAATAGCCAAGTGTAATATAGATTTTGACACTCAACAAATATAACTTAGCCTTCCAAATGCTAGCATCACCAAAGCTTCCAATAAAGAAAATATTGCTTATCCCCAAGGGAAAGGCAAGAAGACTCCATCACAAACAACCATATGTTGTTGCACTTACACGCATGGCAACTTATAATCTCCTTCAATTCCATGTATGTATTATGGCCAATCATCAAAGTGTCATTGTAATTGTGCATGGTGTTGTACTTGATGACTCATGGACTTGCTATTCCCAAAAACCTACTACTTGAAGGACATGGTCTCCAATGATTGCTATGTTTCTTCTTTAAGACCTTATTTTAATGGATCTAATCTTCTAGCACTTCTATGATTTTGCATTGACTCCTTGTTGTAATTCGATAAGCAAGTGTACCACTACATTTTGAAAAATATCCTCTTTTATCCACATATAGTGTCCTTTTTGTTTTATTTGTTTACTCAGTGACACTAGAAAGGGAGTATGACAAAATATCTAAAATTAATTATTATGAACCTTTTCCTTGACTTGGCATATGCAAAGTTTAATTAAGATAGTCACATTATGCTAAAAAACAAAGCAAAGCTTGGTTTGAAAGAAACTTCTCAAAAATTTAGACTACACAATAAAGTACTTTGAATCATGTTTATTACAATTATAGGATGTTATGATTTTAATTGTAATTGTTCCTATTTCCATCTTTTTTGTCCTTAAGAATCTCATAGTTATCAAGATTCATGACAAACTAAGGAAACTTATATTTTTCTTCAAAGTTTAGCTCATAAAATTCCACTGCTCTCTCTTACAAAATCACCTACTCCATGGATGTCTTATTTAATTTTTTATAAAATAGGAAGCCATCACCTCCTTGTTTAAAATTCCTCTACTATGTGATACAATGTACAAAAGAGTTAAGTGTCCCTTTACTCCAATGCTTGTGAAGTCTCAGAACTTTTGTTGATCTAGAAACTAACTTTTTTTTTAAATATATTTAGCTTCCAACACTAATAAACATGGCATACCCTTACAACCAACCATCACTTGAATCCATGACCACTTCCATACTTATTGAGAAGTATGAAAACCATGTGATTGCCAAACTTTTAACCCCTCATATTAATACCATTTTAAGCATCCTATTACAATTGACCATACCTAATGGCTTAGAAGGGAATCCGTCGTCGTACTCCCACGCTTGTATTTTTTTGTTTGTAATATAGAAGGCTTGTACTACATCACCCTACTCTCTTTGATTCATAAAATCACACCTTACAAAAACTACTCATAAGAAATACTCACTTATCAAGGTTTACTATTCTAGTCCACAAACCCACGAGGCACCAATTCTTTTTGGCCTAACAAAGATTTTCCTTGCATTCATGTCTACAATTCCTCATGAAAACCACTACATAGAAAGCCTACTCAATTGGAAACTAAAGTAACGTGTAATAAATACACAAAGATTGCACATATTCATACCCCCCTCTTATTTTTGTTCTTTACGATGTTATATAAAGTTATGTAGAGATTGACATTATATGCTTCTTTATTTACAATAAAAACATTGCCATAACTTTGCAATTACATCACCTTCTATTGATTCTAAGTCTGTTTTCCCTAGCATATGGAGATAACATTGTCCCATTTTTTGTTTAAAACAAATGCCAAAGTTGGTTGATGCCAATAGAATGTCATGGGCATATGACATCAATAAAGGGTGGTCATGCTAATCAATCACAAGCAATTGTTTACAAAAAAAAAGCAAACTTTAATGGCATGATAAAGACAATGATTAGGAGGCATACCCCAACAAAGACACAAAGGAGCTTTTAGATATTCATCATGATGTACAATCACTTTCTTCCACTCAAAAATGGACTTTTTTCCCTTTAAGCACTCCACAAAGCCTTGGGAAACACCATACCCCTAACTTATATGAACCTTCACTCTATTTAGAGCCAATCAAGAAAAACCCATAATTGCTTATAAAAATAGCCAAGAAAATAACTTGAGATTAATAAATACGGTGATGTTACCAAAGGGACCATGGCATGGTTATTATTGTTAGAAATGACCAAATAATGCAAAAACCATGAAGCAAGAAGATATAACATGGTCAATGTTTGTAGTAATTACAAGATGGACGATATCCTTTCCAAAAAGAAACAAATCAATGCGCAACACTACCAACCAGAAAACATTATCACGCCTAGTAATAAACCCTTTGCAGTACTCTTTGCAATATAGATGTCAAAAGACATTGTAGTGAGAAAAGCAATAATAAAATCCCTATGATAGACATGGAATTATATATACCAAGTCCTGTTTTTAATAGTGTGTAAAGAGACTTTATACATTGAGATTACAAATACAAATTAATTTGGACAAACATTATGACTGTGAAAATCTTCCATTGATACTATGGTACTATTTCTATAGTGGAAGTGTAGACAGATATGATCGTATTGTTTGCATGTAAATGTTCCTTTTTTATGTTGTTAATTGGTTTACATCTTTTCATCCTTATCATTAGCCCTTGAGCTCCCACTATCATAACCATGAACCTTTCACCGTTCCATTGTTTCACATTTACATGTTCCTTTTTCGTGTTATTGTTTGGTTTACCTCTCTTCATCCTTATCATTTGCCCTTACATTCCAGTTTCATGACCACCCTTAACCTTTAATTGCCTTCCGTTTTGTCGACCCTTCATTTTCACATCCTTGTTCTTTCACTTGCATGATTCTTCATCCCATGGATCGTTAACCTTCAATCTGGATAATTCTGCAGTGTCATAGCATCCAGTTGCACTAATAGTTTGGACTACATGGTGGCTGCATTCACACGGGTGCTTTATGGACCAAAAAAACATATTATTATAATAAAGCTTCCTCGATTGAAGGCTACCCACCAATGATGTACACATACATACATACATACATACATATATATATATATATAACCCAATCAAAATACCAGGCATGTTTTGAGCTATCTAATACAAAGCATTATGCTTATTTCTCATTATGATCCTAGGTCTACATGCTCGTACATACAGTTGACATGAAGATAATTCAGTGATGTAGTTTCCAACGAAACTACACAAGTTTCAAAAACCTCAGCCACTCTGGATTAAAGTTACTAATATCTTCCTCAGGCTTACAATATCTTCCTCAGGCTTACAATTTACAAAGTGCACAAATCTTTCATGGCTTAACAGCATTGCAATCCTTGATGAGACTGCTATGGAAATTCGACATCACTGTAAGTCACAATTCTACATGGGCTTGAATTCAGTAACAGTAAGGGGAAGATAATCGACCAGAAACAGTCTACGATTCTCTAAGACAGATACATCATCTTAACAGGCTAAACAATCCATGCGGAGACTGCTGTACAAACTCACATCAGCAGAACAAAGATTTTATACAGACATGACTAGATGATGGCACAACATGCAAAGCCAATATCAGAGTCTAGTGAGACTGGTTTTGCCCACAATGACTTGCTGCTCCCCGATGTCCATGATCTCCCATTCCCAAAACCAAAGATAGTTGAAGCAACATCAAGAAGCAATATCAATCGCTCTGAGCTAATTTAGGTGGGACTTGTGACTTGGTATAGACAAAAGAATTTTGAGGCATCAGGCTACCATGAGAACTTACCTCACACAATGGACGTTTCATGGTGGTTACCATTTTAGTTCGATGGCTAGTTTTCGTAAATCTCTAACTTGCTGAATTGCATCCACCTTCTGCTGTTCACTTAAACGAATTGCCACAGACTGTGGATCCAGACCTTGAACATCTTGTGTTTCCAACTGTGATACTAAGTTTGCAAGAAATGCATCAACTTCTCTGATGAAGTCAACTCGGAAAAGTGTATCATCCTCTAAAGATGCATCAATAGGCCCTTTGTGCTGCAGATGTCAAACAAAAGCATTACTAGGAGGAGATTATGTTGAATCAAATTCTTTTGCTTCATTTGTATTTCTGTTAGTGTGGGTTATAAACCTACACTAAAGTCCTTGCTTCACCACCACCATTCATACAAGCTAATGTAGGTAACATAGTCAACTTAGGGATTCATAGCAAACAAATTAATGCTTCAAGGACCATGAGAAACATTTGGGCATATAAATATTGCTAGTTGCTAACTAAAGCAAAGAACTAGAAACTAGGTAAACGTGATCACAAGCTAACCAACAAGTAATAGCCTAGAAATTAATATCCCATATCACTCACTTCAACAAGACGTGAGGTTTTGTGTGATAACGAGGATCCTGTGTTATTAGCATCAAACATCTTCAAATCCTTTGAGGAACACTTCTCTATACCATGATTTGTGCACAATATGCAGGCAACGTGCGAGGATCATGGCCACTGATAGTTCTACCTACAATTGTAGATGTCACAAAAGAAAGATCACTTTTGGACACTAGTAGGGTGTAATCTCAAAGGAATTCTTCCTCAAAACATGAAGAATTTTTATATGCAAAAAAGCACCTCAACGGAAAGAACAACTCTTGTTGGCTATTTAAAAATTCTAAACTATGATCCCAGATTGATACCTTATCTCATACAGGCTTTGCAGAGTTGAAGTAAATGCCACAAAATCCAAACAGAGATACATGGCTGCATCCTTCAGGCTAACTTGTGATCAATAGCAAGTACACCTCAGAAAAAGTGAACTTTTCCCAAAAGAATTGACTGTTGTGCAAATATCACATTGAGCATTCATATAACAACAAAGGCATGAAGAACTAGACAAACACATGCAAATAATACAAAAATAACTCACCGATCTGATGTCAAGGCCTTGAGGTGCCAAAAATGTAAATGCATCCTCAGGAGGAAAGGTATTTATCATGGACTGACGGCATCGTCTCAACCACTCCTGGCGATTGGATCCATCATGTAGGTTGAGTAAATCATCAAGGAACCTTAAGGCAGGACTTGCTGCCCTTCTCATCATTTCTGCCTGTTGGACAAACAGTTAAAATATGGATGTACCTCAATCATCTTTGGACCAATTAAACCAAGTTTAAAAAAGAAGCAAGATCTATCAAACGTATCCTGAGAATTTGTGCTATTTGCTACTAGTGATGTCTCTGACTTTTGAAATGTCATTCAACAAAGTGCTACTTACTCCTGTTTGCATACTGAAAGAGAAAATGGTAGGAAACTCTAGAATGTGTGATAGTGTCCCAACTGTTGGAAGTGATCATTTCAAATGTCTGCAGCCACCTTGTATGGATTCTTGGGTGGAAAGAGGGAGCTTGAAATGCCACCTAAGATCCAAGACTTACTCATCTCAAACAGAAGCCCTTAGCAAGCTCATCTTATAACTTCCTAGCTATCTTGCCTCTCTCTTTCAGGCTGAGCCTACGAATCATTAAGAGACGGAATGGCTTCCACACTGAGTTGATCCTCTTGGCCTAATGTTTCAAAAGACACTGGTATTCCATCAGGTAATTCAGATGAAAAGTCCAGCGAATTCAATAGAAAATGGATATAAATAATTTTGAACATGTAACTCTTCCACAACCAATTGTGTTGATTATACACATCATTCCAGCTACAGAATTCAGCGAGTGTATTGTTTGTTAGAAAAGCTCAGCCAAACTGCTGGCCTCTCCTCCCTACTGCTGGCGGCTGTTCTCTGCAACCTGGCGGCTCAGCCAGTCTACTGGTGGCTATTCTCTACAACCCGACAGCTCCACCATACTGTTGTACCCTGTGTTTTTCTACTAGTTGCATCCTCTTACTGCTGGTAGCATCCTCCTCCCACTAGCAATTCACTTCCGGCCCTTCCATTACCCTCCCACCCCTTGAGGCGAACATTGCGGTTCGTGCTTTGCACTGCCCTCACACCCCTTGAGGGGGACATTGCAGTTCATGGTTTGTGGCTGACCTCTTCCTTCTTTAGCAAGGCACAGTGATACCCATGGCTTCTTTACCAACAAATGACCAATCTACTGGGTGCTCCTATTGTGGCATCACCGGAAACACCACCGATGCTTGCCAACTTTGACCTTTGCTCCCCACCCCCCCCGGAGTATATGCGTCTCCCACCCGGCACTACCTTTGCCACCTCTCCTTTTTGGGCCACAGAGATCATTCTGCATCAGCTATCAGAGTACTATGCTCAAGGCAATAAGACGCATCCGTTGCACACTAGGTCCTTTCGAGCACATGGAGGATCGATTGGCGCTATGACCTCCTAGAGATCGTCGCAATGCCAGCGGCAGTCTTCTCCCATCTATTTTCGGGTACAGTGGCTACCATGGCCCGCGGTTCAACAATCCACTCCATCAAGGGACAATGATTGTTTGATACCGTCTCCTCATCAGTCCGCTCCTTCAAGAGACAGTGGCTGCTTGACTTATTCCTCTTCTTCAGCTTCCCGGCCTGCTCCATTGAGCAGCAGCGATTGTTGCCCACTCATTGCTTAGGCTGAGCCCCACCCTTCACTCTCACCTAATCAAGTTTGAAAGGCCACCTTTGGGAGTTCTTCACCACCCCAGATACCTTCTTCAGCACGACCAGCGGCACTTCCTTCATCCTCAGACATTTCAGAGTCCGTGATCCATGAGTTTTTGGATTCCCTATCTACCTCAGAGAGGGATTCAGAGGGGGATGATCTTTCTTTGCTCTCGGAGGGGGCATCTACATCTACTGCGACTTCAGAGGGGGCTCCTATTCCTCCAGTTTCACGGTGGGTCCCCACCCACCGCTCAATCCTTCGCGCACCTTGGGGCAGCCTTTTACCTTCTTCTTCTACCCTTGGATAGGATGACTTCCTTCCAACAGTCATCTCACCTATTGATTCCTAGGATCTCGAGGATCTACCTAGATCAAGGCCTTGGAGATTCATTTGCGACTTAGTGATGAGGCCTTCATATTCCTTCTTGCATGGATGCACGAAGCTAGTGGCTTCTCTCCTGAGGTTGAGTTTCAGGTTCTCCAATTCACTCTATCTACTGTTCTTTACTGCAAGTTCCCTTTCAGGTGGAAATCTAGGATCTTAGGGATCCTCTATATCTTCTTCTTGCTCTTCTTCTTTCCTTGGTCACTTGGTCAACATAGAGCCAACTCCTAAAATCGAGTACGAGCATATCCTTATGGTTCTCGACACCGCATAAAGTCTGATATTCCTCCTATGCGTTGCATGTTTTCATCATCTTTGTACTAGGGTACTTGGACAAGTGAACAATTTCCCCAGGAGGGACACTGTCCAAGTGGCACCTACTGCATGAACATATCCTTATGGTTCTCGGCACCACATAAAGTCTGATATTCCTCCTATGCGTTGCATGTTTTCATCATCTTTGTACTAGGGTACTTGGGCAAGTGAACAATTTCCCCACGAGGGACACTGTCCAAGTGGCACCTACTGCATGAACATTCCATCTCCACCTCACTCTTCTCTTGTTTCCCTTTTTGGGCCTGAGAGAGGATGTTGAGAAACCCTTCACCCGTAGTTTTGCGTTCTGCGTTTTGCGTTTAAGGTTTTGCATTTTGCATTTAGGGTTTCACAGTGGACAACCCCAAAAAGGGGTTGGGCGCCCACAATGGGGCGCCACCCTAGACAGCTGATGCCCTCCCTCCAGGCACCACCCTAGACAATCTCTTGCCTATTTATAGGCTGCCTCTATCACTCATTCAACGTGGTTGATTCATTCAGTCTGTTACCTCTTCTCTCCAGCCTCTCCACCACCCTCACACCCCTTCAGGAGGACATTGCAGTTCATGGTTCATGGATGTCTTCATCATCTTCCTTGTGCTACGGCACCCTTGTTCCCTTATATCACATTCACTCCATCTCTCTTCTCTTCACTTCTCAATGTTTACTAAGTTCACTTTGTGTTCCCCCCCCCCAAACCCTATTGTCTAGCTCGTACGTCATCTTTTGACAGAAGACCCCTGTGCTCCAACACCAATTGGGCCATCTCAAGCATGGTCTAATTGGCACGCTCCACCACACCATTTTCGAATGGTGTGTTCGGATGGGAATATTCCACACAAATACCCTAATCCTTGCAAAACTTAGAAAATAGGTTAGAACAACACTCACCACCATGATCAGCTTGAACACCACAAACTTTGAAGGAGGTCTACGTTTTTGCAAACATTGATAGGGCCACACATAACGACTAAAGTCGTCAACAATCAACATAATGTACTTGGCTTCCCAAGGTAGGCCATGCCTATAGGTCCACAAAGGTCAATATGAACCAACTCAAGCGATGTAGATGCCCTCTGAGTAGCAACCAATGGATGAGGCTGCCCATGCTGCTTGCCCCTCAAGCAGCTAGGGCATAGTGTATGAACGGGAGGGAGATCTAGAAGCCCCTTGACCATCTTTCTCCTCGAAGCCCGCCAAATAGCATCAAGATTTAAATGCCTATAACGAGCATACTAAAGCAATCCAAGCGTGTGTGAAGATTACACAACAAGGGCTAGAGTCCAGTCTCCTATGTACCTATCCAAAGAGCAACGCCAGAAGATGCATCCTCCACCATAATTGCATCCTAGGTGAAGATGACTTGGGTACCTAGCGATGTAAGACTGTAAACAAACATAAGATTGACACCCAAATCTAGTATGTAGGAAACTTTGGTCGAAGAAGAATGTCGATCGAGCAACAAGGGAATGGTCCCCCACTCTACGCACAAGGATTGAAGAGTTGTCACCAATGGTGACAAATCCCCCTCTGGATCGCATATCCTAAAGTCAATCATGGAGGTAAGTCATGTAGGAAGGGACCCCACTATCCACGAGCCAAGGCTTCTCCTCAGAAGAATAAGCAAGAACCACGTCCTCCACCTCAAACAAGTGTATGAAGACAGGCTCAATGTTAGTGACTATAGCCTTCAAATCCTTGGACCCCTCCTTAGGCTTCAAATGGGGGTACTTCTGCCTACACTTCTCAAGATGAGTGCCCTTCCCACACTATGGGCACTTGGGCAACTGTTGCTCCTTATCCTTGAAATCATCCTTCTTTTCCTCTTGTTTCTTAGACAACACCTTCCCCTTCTTCTCCTCACCCCCAAAATCTGCAGAAGCCAGAAGGCTGGTATAGACGACATCATACTCAAGAGATGGTAGCTCAGTCAATAGAAACATGTATCCTCTAAGATATCATCCTCCTAAGTCCCACATATCCTCCAGTTTGTTAATGGGATCCTTCACAGAAGGAGGGTCATCAACACTAAGCATCCAAAGCTTCTTCTCCAAAGGAGATTGTTGGGAATAAAGGATCACCATGCCTTTTATGGTGTTTGGGTATGCACATACTCTTACACATGTACTACACACACACACACACACACACACATATATATATATCTCAAAAACCTAAAGTGGTACTTTGAGATTGTACCCACATCGAGTCTTTTGCTCTCTCACTCTCTACTTTGCACTCACTCTCTCCTCTCACTGTGCGAACCCCAACATTGCATGTCTCGATCCTCGCGCACTCCACTAACAAACTAGTATTAGAGCCTTGGGTTGCTAGAGCTGCGTCAAGACAATCCGTCAAGCTGCGTCAAACAGTCCGTCGGACTGCATTAGTCCATCAAGCTACATCAGATAGTCCGTGAGACTGCATCAGTCGGTCAGGCTGCATCAAATAGTCCATCAGACTGCGTCGGTCCATCAAATAGCTCAAACTGCAGGCGACAGTCCAATCAAGGTAACGGGACAGACTTTTCATTATTTTTTAGAATTTCAAAGGTTTTCTGAATTAAACCTTTGGCCCACTGACAAATGTTCGCATGACAAGCACAGTGTGAAATTTTGAGCTGAAAATTTGGTGTTTTTCCTAGATTTGGGGATTTTGATGCAAAACACAACAATTTGATTCAAAAATTGCAAATTTGGTGCACATTTGCCCAAGAAATTTGGGGCTTTTCACATTTTAGTGATATTTTGTCAATTTCACTGAAATTTGTGCACAAGGACCCGAGAAAATTGGAACTTTTGCAGAATTTCATCAAATTGTGCAAGAATTGCCTGGTATATGCACTTGGGTACATGTATTGATGCAATTGGGCGGATTTTCCTTTGAAAATTTGGGCTTTCAACCACAATTTGTGCCCGAAAATGCATTTGGAACAGAAATTGCAGCAGAATTTTGGGGATTTCACATGCAATTGGTGCATTGGCCTATAAATCTGGCTGTAATTGATTGTGGAGTGCAGTAGCACACATTCTCTAATTCTGGAAATCAATTTGCAGATCTGAAATTTCTGCAATTTCTTGATTTTCACTGCTGGTTGGTACTTGCAGTGTACCGTGGTCATTTGTGTAACATTTCGGCTTGCACTTGCTGACGTTTGAGTCAATTAGTACTGCAAATCATGGCCGGAAACAATGACAGTAGCAATCTTTTGCACATCAAGAAGCTTGAGGGTGCACACAATTTTGCAATATGGCAAAAACGGTGCTACAATGTCTTGGTGTAGAAGAAACAGGTGAAGCCCATCAAAGCAAAGGGAATAAGACCAGCAAGTATGGAACAAGAAGAGTAGGATGATTTGGATGAGCTTGCATGCTCTACCATAGAGCTCTCAGTGTCAGACAACTTGCTCTTTAACATTAAGAAGCTGAATTCGGCATATGAAATGTGGCAAAGACTTGAGGAATCATATGCTCAAAAAAGTGTGGCTAGCAAGGTTTTTTAGCTAAAAAAGTTGATGGACCTTCGCATGAAGGTACAGCCATGTTTATACATTTGAATGAGTTCAACTCAATTTTCAATCAGCTGATTGCTTTGGATTTCCACATTGATGATGAGTTTAAGGCTACTTTCTTGTTACGCACTTTGCCTGAAAGTTGGAATACTTTCAAGACAACTTTGAGTAACTCAAATGCTCAACTATTATATTCTGATGTGGAGAGTTATTTGCTGATGCAAGAACTCAACAGGCAAAATAATTCGGCGAACAAGTTTTCTAATGCATTGCACACTAGAGGCAAACTTCAGCAGAAGGGTAGTTCTGAAAATAGAGCACGGAGCACGCAACAAGTCTCGTGGCAAAAATGATGAGTATCATCATTGTGGCAGGAGAGGGCACTACAAATGGGACTATTTTCAATTGAAGAAAGAGAAAGGCAAAAGCAAAAACATTGAAGACAACAAGGTCGAGAAAAAGAACAGCCAACCTGCAAACAAAAACAGTGTGAAGATAGAGGAGGTAAATGTAGTCACACATGAGAATGACAGTAACGGTGATGTACTCCTTGCTTCTTCTTTGAGTGCACAAACATTGATTGCAAATTCTTATGATGACATGCACACTTGGATACTTGACTCAAGTGCGTCTTTTCATTCCACACCACATCATGAGTGGTTTTCTAACTACAATGGTGGTGCACATGGTGTTGTCCACTTGGGGGATAACTATGCATGCCAAATTGCAAGTATTACCAATGTGAAATTGGAATTTCAATATGGCTTCGTGTTTGTTTTACATAATGTAAGACATGTACCTCAGCTCAAGAAGAGCTCGATAAGCACAGGGCAGCTAGATGACGAAGGCTATCATACCACCTTTGGGGATAGCAAATGGAAATTTTGTAAGGGCTCTCGCATTGTTGCCAAGGGCTCTAATAGTGATACTTTGTATCCTTTGTATGTATCTAGCATGCATGACCATGTAGTCGCCATAACCGAGCAACCAAGTGTTTCTTTGTGGCATAGCCGGTTGGGACACATGAGTCAAACTAGAATGAAAGTGCTTTCTCATTTGGGTTATTTTCCCTATTTGAGGTATGCTGATTTTGAACAATGTGATCATTGTATTTATGGTGAGCATGCTTAAACATCACATAAAAATTTTCTTTCTCTAAAGTATTCACCCTTAGAGTTGATACATTCAGATGTATGTGAGATGCCAAGGTTATCTCTTGGGGGGGAAATTTCATTACTTTTCTTGATGATCCCACACGCAAAGTATTGGTTAATCCAATTTGTCGTAAAGAAGAGGCCTTGGATAAATTTAAAAAAATCATGACACTTGCTGAAAATCAAACTAGTAAGACATTAAAGTGTCTTCATTCTAACAATGGTAGGGAATATATGTCCAAATCCTTTTAGGACTTTTGTGACAACAAAGGGATTAAAAGGGAGCTCACCGCCCCTCGCAATCCACCCCAAAATGGTATTGCAGAGTATATGAACAAGACCATTTAAAACAAGGTCCATACAATGCTATCACATGCTGCTTTACATCGTAGATTTTGGGTAAAGACTATTATGACAACCATACACTTGATTAATCGATCACCAAACAAGTCTTTTGGGGGGGGGGGAGAGGGAAAAGGGGGGAGGGGGGTTTTGGGCAACGTCCCGCAAGAAGTATGGTCGAGCAAGCTTGTATGCTCACTTGAGAGTGTTTGGCTACGAGGCATCTGTGCACATTCGCAAGGAAAAATGCACCAAAATTGAGCCAAAGTCCTGCAAATGTATTTTCCTAGGATACAATGATGAGGGTGAAATGGGGTGTAGGTTATGGGATCTCGGAAAAAGAAAAATTGTGCACAGCAACGATCTTATCTTCCGAAAAGATCGCATGCACAAACAGCTTGAAAAGACTAAGGAAGTCAAAAGGGTTGTATTCTGAGAAGATGTACCGATAGGACAGCAAAAAATGCCCGCTAGACAGCAACAAATACCTACTGTAAAAGGCTCTGAAAATGCAAGGAATGGTGTTGAAAATGATCAGCAAGACATTGCCATGGGGTACCACAATTTCAACAAGAACGGATGCTTTTGGCACAACCAGAACCGGCTATACGGCGTGCTGAACCTGCAAAACAGCAAGCTGTTAATGCAGATTTACAAGCTGAACAGCTAGCAAATCTTGATTATTGGGTTCGTAGGTCAACCAAAATGCAAAGACAGCCAAATGGGTTTGTTCCTAGTGTCATTTATGTGGCTGATTATGTCATGTTGGCAGATTGCGGTGAGCCGAGGGGGGAGTCCCACAAGAAGCGTGGTCAGGCAAGCCACCTTTGTATGCTCACTTGAGAGCATTTGGTTGTGAGGCATTTGTGCACATTTGCAAGGAAGAATGCAACAAACTTGAGACAAAGTCTTGCAAATGTATTTTCCTAGGATACGGTGATAAGGGTGAAATGGGGTATAGGTTATGGGATCCCGAAAAAGAAAAATTGTGCACAGCAATGATCTCGTCTTCCGAGAAGATCACATGCATAAACAACCTGAAAAGACTAAGGAAGACAAAAGGGTTGTATTCCGGGAAGATGTACCGATAGGACAGCAAAGAATGCCCGCTGGACAGCAACAAATACTTGCTGTAAATGGCTCTGAAAATGCAGGGAATGGTGCTGAAAATAATCAGCAAGATATTACCATGGTGTACCACAAATTCAACAAGAACAGATGTCTTTGGAACAACCAAAACTGGCTATACAACGTGTTGAACCTGCAGAACAACAAGCTGTTAATATAGATTTGCAAGCTCAACAACTAGTAAATCTTGATTATAGGATCCGTAGGTCAACCAAAAATGCAAAGTCAGCCAGATGGGTTTGTTCCTAGTGTCATTTATGTGGCTGATTATGTCATGTTGATAGATTGTGGTGAGCCGTCATGCTTCAAAGCGGAAAGGGGGGGTTCCTACAAGAAGCGTGGTCGGGCAAGCCACCTTTGTATGCTCATTTGAGAGTATTTGGCTGCTAGGCATTTGTACACATTTGCAAGGAAGAACGCAGCAAACTTGAGCCAAAGTCTTGCAAATGTATTTTCCTAGAATAAAGTGATGAGGGTGAAATGGGGTATAGGTAGTTGGATCCCGAAAAAAAAAATTTGTGCGCAACAATGATCTTATCTTCCGACAAGATCTCATGCACAAACAACCTGAAAAGACTAAGGAAATCAAAAGGATTGTAATATGTATTCCGGGAAGATGTACCGATAGGACAGCAACAAATGCCTGCTAGACAGCAGCAAATACCTGCTATAAATGGCCCTGAAAAAGCAAGGAATGATGCTGAAAATGATCAACAAGATACTGCCATGGTGTACCACAATTTCAACAAGAACAGAGGCCTTTGGAACAACCAGAACCGGCTGTGCAACATGTTGAACCTGCAGAATAGCACAGCATGTTGAACCTGCAGAATAGCAAGCTGTTAATGCAGATTTGCAGACTGAACAGCTAGCAAATCTTGATTATTGGATCCGTAGGTCGATCAGAATGCAAAGACAGCCAGATAAGTTTGTTCCTAGTGTCTTTTATGTGACAGCAAGAGCATTGAGCTTGTCACGGTACATACCGATGATAACCCTACAGACCTTCTCACGAAGAGTCTTCCAATAGAGCAATTTTCTCATTGCCGCCAGATGATGGGGGTTGGATAGTATATGTGTATTTCAACTTAGCCGATTCTTTCCTCTACCTTGAAGCACATTGCCTTTAGGTGAGAGGTTGTTGCGAATAAAGGGTCACCATGCCTTTTACAGTGTTCGAGTGTGCACGCACCCTTACACATGTACTATCAAGTCTTGTGCTCTCTCTCTCTCTTACTCTCTACTCTGCAGTCACTCTTTCTCACTGTGCAAACCATACCATCGTGTCTCGATCCTCGTGCACTCCATTGACAGAGATCTTGTGGGCAAACATCTTCTAATAATAAAGAGACACAAGCTTCTTCCACACCTTCATCGTAGTCTTCAATCTGCAAACATGAACCAAGACAGAATCATGTAAACTCATAAAGAGAAAGAATCGGGCTAGACAGTTGAGCCGATCCTAAAGGGCTACACAATCCATCAATGACCCACGTGGGGGATCTTCCACAGGCCGCGGAACAAGGAGATAAATAAACTCCCAAAGGTCAAAGGTGTCGAGAATGCACTCCACATTACACGACCATAGAGAATAGTTGGAACTATCCAACTTGTCTTCTTTGGGCAAAGAAGGAAGTATGGGTACCTGTACAGCGGGTGCCATGTAACGCATCTTCAGGTGCGGAGACCACGCCTTATGAGAAACGTGAAGGGAGGGAGGAGAGGGATGCTCCGAAATGGGGAGTCCGCACAGGGGACTCAAACCTCCTATAATCTCATCATGGCTCAAAGGAATGATGAGAGACCTCATCTTCTGAGTCAATACAGCCGAAAAACTGGTGGCAAGACATCTTCAAAACCTGTCATCACCTAGAAGCTACATTTGACAATCAAACAGCACTAAAATAAGAGGATGTTAACTACAGTCAGAATGTAGATGTGCCACATGCACAAAAAAGTTATCATCTACACCCAGAGGTTGTCGCCTACATCCAAACACTGTCACCTACAATCAGAAACTATCGCTAGGTACAAACGAGCGTTGAATAAGCAAAAGAAACGTGCATTTGGGAGCCAAATGTTGTCGCTTGGTCAAGAGGAATGTCACCTGGGCAACAGAGGATCCCAGAAGCAATGGGATGTTGTCTTCTAGGTCTAGGAAGGCTGTGTTTGCAGCAAACACAGAGTTGGAGAGGGCTGCATGGCAGTCGGGGGTGGTCTTCACGATCAAAATCTCCTCTACGATCTCTCGTCAGGCGACGATACCATGTGAGTGCGCGATACAAGAAGGGACTTGAACATAGAGAAAAGAAGACTGCAAGAAGATGAAGGAAGAAAAAAATCTGCGCTGACTGAAATAAACGCTGGATACACACAGACGGACTGATCAAACCCTGCACACAACCCGAGACATCATTGAGGGCACCAGATTTGGCTGAAAATGATGACAACAGTGGCAGCACTAGAGACGGAGGAGTATGCCCAAACTCGGAGGAGCAGCCTGCAAAAGATGATGGCCAAAGTGTGGGGGGACCAGCTGTAAATAGCTGAAATCCCCCTAAATCTGGCCAACCTGCATAAATGGGTCCAAAATATGGCCAACCAGCTGGAAATGACCATAGGACTGCAATAAATGCAGTCCGACTGCATAGAGAAATACCATAAACAATGTCATGGCATGCCAGGCAATGTGTGACTGACAAGAGATGGAAACCAACTGACAAGCATAAGAACAAGGCCTAAAACACGAGAAATGCATGCTCTATGCATTTTCCCAAGAATGCAACCCTCTCAAGCATGGGGAGGTGGAGTATCCAAAGTAGGCAAAGCATCTACCATCTAACACCTCTGAAGAGTTGTGAGACTGCCAAAGCTCATGTGACCATAGTGAGCATGTCAAAGCTCCACATTCTACATACCGGACGTAAGAGTGCTAACTGCCAAAGCATCATGAGAACTCCTCTCATATGCGTCCAACAAAAATATGCCCTTATACAGGGTACCTGACAATCAAAGAGTGTAGTCCATCTCTCTGTCTCTGACAATACACTTGTCATCCTCAAAGATGACCTAAAATACGCGCTTATTAAAAGCTGAAATGGACAATAAATTCTTTCTAATACCAAACACAAAAAAACATCTAGAAGCATGAAATTTAAACCATCTAGAGCAATGATCAGCATTGAACCAATGGCACAAACATCATAACTATTATTATTAGCACATGTAGCATGCTTCCCTGCATGGGCTGAATGCAAAGATGTGAATAGACACTTCCATGAAGTGATGTGCTTGGATACTCCACTATGAAAATACAAAGTATGCTTCGTTTCAACAGCATTAAACGCATTATCAACCATAGATGTATTATAACTGCATGTCAAGAAAGTATAGTCCTTCTCTACAAAGTTGGCTCCAAAGATCGAGTGGCTAATGTTCTCCTGGACAACCAAACGAGAGTCCTTTTTCTTCTCCTTGGCCAACCTTTTCCTACATTCATCAATGTAATGTCCTTGTTTCTTACAACAATGGCATTTCCTCTTTTTCTTTGTCTTCTCTATGTCTTGAGCAACCTTATTTGATTACAAACCCAAATCAACCTTCTACTCATTTTTGACAAACTGCTTTGCTTTGCCCTTGCCCTTATATTTAGAGAGCATGACAACGTCCCCTGAACTAATAGCAATATTTCTCCAAGTATGTTCCTCTTATAATAAGAAGCTCTCCAATTCCACAAAAGCCTGTGCATCTTTCGAGTCCCATCTCCTTAGGTCTGCTGTAGGAGTAGGGGTAGCAACAGGAGCTGCTAGTTGCCCTCTAGCACCACACTGAGGAGATATTTGAGCCGGCAACGACTGGAGCTTCATTGGGTAGCGATGTTGTGGCAAACAAGGCGAGTGCAAGGCAGCGCAACTTGGTGGACAGGGCAAATGGTTGCAAAGCAACAACATCTTCAGCAATAGGAGACGGTCTCAAGCAGGGCAGCAACGTCAAGTGGCTGGTGGGCCAATGCAGCAGCAAGGCAAGTCACAAGCAAGTGGCATAGCACAAAAGCATGCACAATAGGGTGCTGGCCTACACAGAGCTAGGTGTGCAACTGGCGAACCATACAACATTCTATAAACTGAATGGCCGGCGGCATTGGTGCTACTAGTAGTTGCATTGGCGCTATAGGTTGCAAGAGCTACATGCAAAACTAGCTGGGCAATCTTCAAGATGGTGGACTGATGGCGTACCTTTGGCAACTCCTCCACGGGCTGACAAGCTAAGCTAGCAATAGTAGGACCTCCATGGAGTGGCACTTGGCTGACAGTGGTTGTTTGAGATCCATGTGATGTGTGATGCTCTAATACCAAATATTGGAAACTGGACCAGCTATGGAGGAGAGAGAAACAAGAGTGAGAATAGGCAATGGAGTAAACAATGTGAGCTAAAACAATTGAGTGTACTTGCTGAACTGAAAGTGATAGAATGAAAGTACAACCTTAGGTCTAAGGTAGACCAAACCCCTAACTCAACTAAAGTTAGCTAACTCTAGAAGTAACTCTAAATGTGGTGACACAACTTATTAACTTAGTTGTGTTCACACTACAAGCTAACTAAATTAAACATTGAGCACTGCCTGTGGAATTGGCAAATTCTAACAAGTTGTCTATAAATAGGCAAGAAAAATAGCAAAAAACTAATCAAGTTGGCCAGTTAAAACTAGCCAACTACTACCAAAATAGCAATCACTAAATAAAATAATGCCTAAAATGCTACACAATAAAGTGGAGCTACCACATGGTATCCTACACTGCCAACCCAACTAGCTAATAAAGTTGGAAATGGCCTATAAACTACATCAAATTGTCTGACCTAAAAAATAGGGAATGAACTGTGCCCGAGAGTACTACGTACAGCAATAACTTGCCAATGCCTATCCAAGGGATTAATAAATCTCTCACATGTTCTAGCTACAACAGAAGCACCTAGTGGTTTGTGCTTCCATCCAAGGGATGAATAGATCTCTAACACATTCATGCCACAGTAGGAGCACCTAGTGGTTTGTCGAAAGACGGAACGATATGCTATAATACCATGTCAAGCGACAACAGGGTTCGCAAGGAAAACACAATGCATAGCAAACATTAAGACAAAGACACTCAAAAAAACTCAAGCAGAAGAAGATGATGATTGAAGAATCATGAACACCAAATCATGTTGAATGAATCATGCTAACACAATGGAGCAGAGCTTAGAGATGATTGCACTATCTTCGCTGATTAGGTGGCAATACCTGGAAGGGATCTACACTGTGAAGGGAGCAAAACACGATCCTTTGGGCAAAGTTCTCAATGATGAGGAAAATAGCTACTCTATGGAGGGAGCAAAACACAGACCTTCAAGTAGTGGAATGTTGGAGTAGACACTAGAAGGTGAGGAACAACAGTAGACGGCATGAAACATAGTCCTCAAGAGCTGTTGGAGATATTGAAATCACTCCGAGATGATGGCTACTCTCAAAACGACTAATGGTCAGCCAAGTGGAGAAGAAAACCCAAGAATGTTGGTGAATATCTCTTCTTGTGAGTGGCTGTAGAGAAGTGACTGCTGGGCAGCACTTCAAGAGTGAAGAAAACTCAAAAACACGAGTACTTGATGTAGGGCTGATAAAGAGGGTGTACCTTGTTGTAGACGGCCTGAATCTACTACCAACACAAACTCCATAAAGTGGCTGATGGCTAGGAAATGTTGCTTGGGTGCTCCGGTAGTAGCAAGAACTAGAAACACACAACTGGGAAATGTTGCCTGGGTGCTCGAGTAGTAGCAAGAGCTGGAAACACACAATAATGATGAAGATGATTTGCTATACCAATCTAGGGAGGAGCAAAACCAGCAAATGCAGCAATGGAGATGATGAAGAATAGGCCACCAAGCTATGTTGACTCAAAACACAGCAATCTAGAGTGACTAGAGTTGACAGCAATGTGGAGAGGACCTCCACAAGGCATCACAATTAGGTGGACAGCACCACGAACTCAGATATTCGCCAAGATAGGGGTGTGGACAGAGTGAAGCCGAAGGTGTGATGGGAAAATGACAAAGAAAGAATAAGAGAGCAAGTGTGGAGTAAAGATGGATGAATGCCCATGTCCTATTTCTAAACATGAGTCACTGAACTATCCAAGGTGGCACCCTGACTCTCTTAGGTGGTGCCTAGATATACAACTAAAGCCTTTTTGGGACTGTAACTAGAAACCAAAATAGAAATCAATGGAATACAATGAGCTTAATGACTATGGTACAACACCCCTCCTACTTGGCACACCTGCCCATGCAATCTCCAACCCGCAATTGAATTTCCAACCAATTGTTAATTTAGCAAATTGAAAATCAATTGGCCCTATCCAAATTTTGGCCACTCTCAAACATCGATTTCAAATCTCTAACCACTTTGAACTTAAAAGTATTTCAAACTTGCCAACACTTTGCAAACCTTAGACCAAAAGATAAAATGATATCATTCCAAAATAACCCCCATGACACCAAAAGCCATTCCCAATGGGCTAATCAATGTTTGTGGCCAAGATCTAACTTAGACTACTCACTCACATTTGTCCTTCACAATTTCTATCAATGTGTCCCCCAATACCCAAACTAGGGTTGTCTGTCATCACCGTGACTCACATTCAACTTAATCTCACATGTGCACAACCTCTACTTTCTACACTCTATCTTTTCATTGTGCACATAGTCCATTTCTCTTCTTATCTTCTAGTCTATCATTTCCGTTCATGGTATCAAAGCTCGAGTTTTGATTATCAAGCCTATCAATTCTTCCACACTATCTCTTAACCATAAATGCCTTAGCCCCTCCTCTCTTTTGCTCTCATCTCTCTAATCCAATGGCTCTCAATAGTGCTAGTTGGACGTCAATGGCAAAGAAAAATACCTTGAACAACAAGGAACGCACAAAGATGAGCGGATCCAAAGAGATGCACTTGCAAGGATGGAGATTCTACCCACTACAAAGATTCACAAGTGCAACTAGTAAAAATAGCACCCACAACAAAAGGTATTTGGGATTTCTTTAAAAATGACTATGTTCAAGAAGTTAGTCATTGCAACTATGCATGAAGATCGACCATCCACCAAGCTCTTTAGAGCATCAGCAATCTTTGTTGGATAAAACTATAATTTCTAGCTTAATCATTTTTGGAGAACTACAAGCTACATTTTTCCTCTCGCTACCTCTATTTTGAAGAGTCTTTATCACCACTAAAACCTGCACCGATGAGCTAAGCCTCAGCCTCTTATTAAGAAGGAGATATTTGCAATGCTGCTAAGCTTGACATATTAATATTTTTATCATAGCTTAATTAGACGTAAATTGCAACCGTAGATATCTTATTAACTTTAGACTGCATGAATTCATGCTTCACATATATGCCTCCCTGATTGTGCATGAATGATGAGTGCAATGAAGAGTGTGAAAATAACTTGAGATAAACTTGTACCTCAACCCGTCTGTACAGCAGGTCAAGAGCTTGAATGACATGCCTTTGATCCTGAAATATACCATACATGATAATAGGTTTAAGCATTAATTGCCTTTGACTTCAAAGCTAAACGAATCTTTTCAAAATATCAGTAATATACAGGAACAAGGTGCAAAAACAGTCATGATTGGAAAGTTGAAGATGCTTACCTCATGGCGAGCCAGGTCTAGGCGGTTTTGTATCACCAGAAGTACTACCATTGTCAGTTTTCCGGCATTTGCTGCTTCTATAATCTTCTGCAAAATTCCATAATACAACATCCATTGAAGTCTTCCACCTCTTGGTCTTAAAATCTATTGTGCCTTCTTCAGTAAACAAAGTTCCAAAAGCAGATCCTAGACTACCTTTATCCAGAGTTATACATACATACATAGGGAATTTTCTGAATACCAAATCCATGTTGCCATTCTTTTCCCTCAACTTAACTTTTTACTTTGCACCTTTCCTTTGACTCTTCTATTACAAAAAAGTATTAGTTCGCAGAAGGAAATACATTTTTAAAAAGTGGGATGAGAAGCTGAATACATCTAAGCTATCCAGTATAAGCCCATGGTAATAAACACATAATGCGAGTAATATTTGCAGCCCTCACAATGCACTTGTAGCCCTTGAGTTTTCAAATGTTTTCATGTGAGACTATGAGAGGATTCTTTCAAAAAGAATAACACCATACTGTAGCCAAAGGATTATGTGGCATTAGCCGTGTTTTGTCTGAAGCTTGCGCCATAGTGCAACTGTTTATAAAGCAGTAAGGTAAACAAGTATTCTTCTTGTGATAAAAACAAAATTTAAGAGTATGCAGGAATTTTTTCTTTTTACATACAAATGTGAAACCGTAAATTTATTCAGGAATCTCTTGGGAATTGGCAGCTTAAGGCCTTGGCATTTCAACACTATGCTGTTTGGCACTTGATTAATACTAACCAACATGATTACATCACCAGAACACATTCCACCTTAAAATGTCAATCAGCAAAAAGGGGGCACATGGTTTTTGATTTCTAATTTCCAATCTATGAAGATTTCAAGTAGAAACTCAGTTTTGAGCAGATAGCCAGGGAAAGGTGATGTTCCATGATGCCCCTTTCATCTCATGTATTGGGATTTCATACTTTGTATCATTATATGAGTGATAATTTTCATGTGAGGTGCATTATCGTAAAGCTTTTACATTCTTGGGGAAAAAAATATCAGTTTTGGAATCTACAAAACCCACAAAGCTATGACATTTAAAACTTGATAGGTTACTTTTGGATTTCATAACAGTTTGTGCACACTCACGTGCATATCAAACCAAAGCACCTAAAGATCTCTCTCTGTCAAAAAGATGCACAGTTAGACTAATATTCCCTGCAGCACTTTATCAATGTGTTCAATTGGTGATGGATGTGCATTCTTACACATGCAGATATGGCAAAACACATGGCCTTCTCTCCAATAACAACTAAAGAGGTATAGCTCAACTGAGAATATTCATGTATGTAGCCTTTATACAAGGATATCTGTGTGGCCTTCATACAAGGGCACGTTACTTACCTCCTCTATTTCCTCTCCTGCTCTTATGAACGATGCAATCAACTCTTTAGCTTCTTTGACATCTTCGGCTGGTATGTTTTCTATTCTCGAACTTATGTTTCTGTAGTTCTTTGCTTTTTTCATCTCCTCTTCTTCTTCCAGCTCCCGCCTTCGCTGTAGTTCTGCACTCTCCTTGCGCCGTTCTCTCTGCCACTCCTGCACTAAAAAATGCCATATTTGTCCTCCGTGTATAAGACATGTTTGCACAGGCAAACATTTTTGTACAGGCATGCTGCGCATACATCATAACGTGACGTATATCACACCTAGAGACATTTTCAAGCTTACGGCTGTCTCATGGCAGAATGAGTGCGAACGATTTCCATAGCACAATGCAAAACTTCACAGAGCCAAACCAAAAGCTCTTTTCCACTGAGAAAATGACTTAAACTTTGAATGGAACAGAGTAAAGGAGAAGCTTGACCTCATCGTTCAGCTTATCTGCGATGGACTCCAAGTACGAGCAATGTACGACTGAAGGTAGCTTAGAAGCAACGGGACCTGTATTGACACCATAGCTGAAACCTTCCGCTTTAGTGCCTCCAGTTTTTGGCAGACGTGCAGAGAGGAGAGGAAGCGCAGCAGGGGAAGGTCTGCATAATCGATAAAAAAGAGAGTAATTCCATCGATGCACACAATAGTGAACGTAACGCGCCTCCATGTCCATTATGACGAGAGCAGCTGCATGGATGCAAAGAGAGTTGGAACCTCAAGAATGCAATACTGCACGGGCAAGCGTCTCTACAAGATACATGGCAAAGTCTTCATTCCGTGACATAAAACTGTTTATAAACTTCTCAAAAGAATCTTCTTGAATTGTGTCAAATGAAATGAAATGGAGGATATTGATGAGATATTGTATCCCAGCTCAATTTTCCCTTAATGGAAGCTGTTAATTTAATTTACTTCCTCTATTGATATATCACTTTTTTAAACAACAAGAAATGTGTGTACTATATCACAAAGATATCAATTCTAGAGAGAGCGTGAGTGATTGAATGACGAAGTGTGTGTGTGTGTGTGTGAAAGAGATAGTGATAGATCGAAGGTCACAAGTTCCATTGTATCACGGTTAATTCATTGGCTTTATCTTATACGGTGGAAATCGTTGGTTCCAGTGGTCTTTTGTGATTGCGCATTGAGCTACAATAGTTTAATAACATCATGAAGTGAGACATGATGAGCGGATTTGGCTTATGTAACACACGCTTTGGGTATTGAATCAAAAATATGAGATACGAGCTTGGAAGGCAATATTTATACCATTGGAAACACACAACTTACTCTTGATGGAACAAAGTTATTGAAAGACCCTACTATATGGAAGGAGGTATGTGAGCTCCACTTCACACCGCATACTCTTTTACAAGGCTAACAATAGGTAAAGTTATATGGCTACACAAATGTTTATTCTATTGTTAGCATTTTTAACATTATATCTACCCACGGTTTAATGTTTCCACTTAGGAGTGGTGATGTCACGTGCAACAAAAAAATGCAATGTGCATTATTGATTTGGGTGAGAAGATCAATGGAGCACTTCACATAGTAAACATATGATCTTGTATTTTATCCAAGGACAATGCATATAGTTAGTAGTAACCTAGTTTAGGACAAAGACATAGAGGTGTAATATCCTTTTTTGAAGAAGAAGGTGATAGTGGGTGATATTGGCATAGAGACTAAGTCTTTACAAAAGAGAAAGAAGAGGATGATGATCTACCAAATGCCCAATTCTTCAAAGTTTCCACAACAATACTGTGGTTAATTGATACTAGTAATTTCCTTAACACCGCTTAGTGCTCACCAACAACAAATAAGCACAGATGGCATCGTACAATCCTCTTACAATCAAGGTCATATGTATTGATGTCAAGATATTTGTATAAATATTTTCCTAGTGATAAGATTTATCAAATGCACATCCAAGATAACAAGGTATCATGAATCTTAATAGCATTACATTATGAACCTTGTGGCAACCATTTTATAGGAGACTTGATAGCAAATAAAGTTTTATTTGCTAGTTATTAGTGGCCCACTTTGTATAAAGATGATTATGAATATTGTAGAAAATGTAATGAATATTAACGTATTGGTAGGCCAACTAAACGATTTGCGATGCTTTAACGATTGTGTTGGCACTAGTACCCTTTGAAAAGTGGGGTATATATTTTATTGGTCATATTGATCCACCAATGCTATACCATTCTAAATCAATACATTTTAGTATGTATTAACTGTGTAACTAAGTGGGTGGAAGCTAAAGCACTTAAGAGAGATTGTGAAGAAATGAGAAAAGAAGGTGTGAGAGGTTTTCTTAAAGCTAAAATGGAAGTTCATCATGGCCACTTATTCGTGGGAGCTTTGTTATATATCTTCTCCAAATTATTTGGAACTTTGTTGTATTTCACTGATATATTTTGTGTCCCCTGGAAATACTTGGCTTAGAGCTATAAAAGCCATTGCATATCTACTTTTAGTTTAAAAAGAAGTCTCAAAAGCCTTGACCAAAAAAGGGTGCATTTGGAAGGTTCTTGGGAAAAGGTGGTCAATAATGTTAGAGTATAGCTCAATCTTTTTTGTGTGTATACTTCTACACGAGAGAGGTCTAGTTGCAAGTTTCATGGTGAAGGGCTTAGTCCTATGCTTTTATTTGCTATCTAGATACCCTAGTTTTGTGCTTCGTGTTGTGTTGGGTGAGAGCTAGCCATTCTTGGTTCCATTATCAGGACCTGGCTATCTAGATACCCTAGTTTTGTGCTTCTTGTTGTGTTGGGTGAGAGCTAGCCATTCTTGGTTCCATTGTCAGGACCCGGCTAGCCATGAATTCTACAAAAGTAAAGAGGAGGTGTTGGATTCTATATAGAAGATATTTGAAGCAGCAAGGAGTTGTGATTTTATATGTTTTCTATGTAATTGTGTGAACTAAGAATCGAGGCACTTGTGGATGGATTGATATGCAAATCGCTCAAATTCTTTGGGGGGGGAAAAGGTAGAAGAATTGGAATATCAATCACTCATATGAGACCTCCAAATGTGGAATAGAAGGGAGATAGCCTACTTCAATCATGGCAGACAACAAGGATTAAGAGAAAGCAAGAAAGGACTAACGAAGAAAAGGAGGAATAAAAAGTTGGAGCAACTCTATGTTGCCCATGTTCACCACTAGCCTTGTTCTCATTCCCAATGCTACCTTGGCCCTTCTCACCCCATTGCTCACAACCATCCTTTGCCTACTCATTAACCTACGCTACAATCCACCCTTGCACCCCAGAATAGTCATTGACCCCCAATCTTGACCTCTGTCTCACCCTACCCACTTCTCATCAACCCTTTTCCATTTTGTCCACTTCTTCACTCCTCCTCCTTGGATAACCATCAATCCCTCCTCGCTATTCTCCTCCCTTACTAAGGTCAAAATGGTTGATTAATTAGAAGAGATGTTTCAATGTCACAAGAATATAGGGGTCTTTCTAAATCCAAAGAAATGTCTTTTTGGAGTAACACAATGTATTTTACTAGGACATGTAGTTTCTCATGGATATGGCAAATATTCAAAAGGATTTTGATCTACCTCCACCCCAAACTTTGAAGCAATTACCCAACTTTCTTGGCCATTTAAAAATTATCATTGATTTATTGAATCTTTTATAGTGGTAGCTTCACCCTTAATTGCATTGCTAAAAAATAACTAAGGTTACTTTGGATCCAACATGCCAAGCTACATTTTTGAAATTAAGGGTGATGTTGGTTGAGTGCCTGAACTTGGTGTCTCTTGATTGGACTAGGGAGTTCAATATCCATGTCAATGCCTCTATGGATACAATTAAGGTTGTCCTATGCCAATCAAACAATAAGAATCTTGATCATCCAATTTATTATGCTAGTTAAAATGTAAGTGATGTTGATAAGAACTATGCCACTGCCAAGAAAGGAGCACTTATTAATGATTGCAATCACTAAATTTTGTCATTATTTATTAGGTAACAAGCTTATTTTTATGTTGATCGTGAAGCAATAAAATATTTGTTAAACAAGCATGAACTTAATCATCAAGTTACAAGATGGATGTTACTCTTTTAGGAGTTTGATTTTGAAAGAGTGACTCATGCAAGCAATCACATATCCTTGGAGATCGTATGTTAAGATTAATCAATGATGATAAAGGGAAATCAATAGTTGATGATCTGCCAAATTCCAAATTGTTTGAAGTTTCTACAATAGTATTATGGTATGTTTATATTGTTGTTTCCAAAATAGTACTATGGTATGTTGATATTGCTAATCTTCCTAGCATGACTTGATACCCACTAAAAGCAAATAAGCATGAATGATGTCTTATTTTGTTGCAATCAGGGTAAGTGTATTGATGTCATGATATTTCTCTAAATATTTTCCTCACGATGAGATTTATGGATGTGTATCCAAGAGGATGATGTGTTGTGAATCTTAGCAACATTACATGATGAACCTTGTGGTGGTCATTTAACAAGATACTTGATGGCACAATATGCTCTGAACATTGCAAGCAATGTGGTAAAGTCAATGTATTGGAAGGCCAACTAAATGATTTGCAATGTTGTCCTTATCCCTTATGTTGTGCAAACTATGTAATCAAGTGGGTGAAAGCTAAAGCACTTAAGATAGGTCATGAAGAAATGAGAAAAGAAAATGTGAGAGGTTTTTTCAAAGCTAAAATGGAAGCTCATCATGGCTACTTGGTTCATAGGAGCTAACTAGTCAACTAGGAGAAATGTTAGCCTTCAATTTCATCATCGTTTCAACAACTAATCTAATGTGACTCTACATTGACCAATCATTTATTTTCACCAGAATATTTATGCTAGTAGACCTTTATTGTATTCCATTAATATATATTTTCTCCCTTGTAAATGCTTGCCTTGGAGCTATAAAAGTTGTTATGTATGTGCTTTCAATGTAAAAAAAACCTTAAGAGCCTTTGCCAAAAATACACATAGCACATAAGCCTTTCAAGCTTTGCTCTTATTTGGTTAAATATTTGAACCTAATAAGGATTCCAAATGGTGCATTTGATTAAACTCTCTTTATTCATTCTATCTTCTCTCTCTCACTTGTACATCAACTATGGATTCTTAGTGTGTGAGAATGGAGGAGCCACCTAACCTCATCTCTTTATTAGTGTGGGTGAGTCTTGAGTCTTTTGTGCGTGTGTGTATTTTTGTGCAATACATGTCTAGTTCTAGGTTTCCTAATCAAGAGCTCAAACCTATTCATATATTTTGTTGTCCAAATACCCTGATTTTCAGCATATTGATGTGCTAGAAGAGAGTTAGCCATGAAGTTGTAGCTCTCTCATCAAAACAAAGTACCAATGCTACTAGCATGTACCCAAGCATATGACATTCAGTCCCTTTCATGTTAACTTGAATATAAGCGCCCAATATGGATGACCATCTTTCAATTGGACATCCAAATACAATGGAGTAAGTCGATTAAACAAGTGACTTGATATCTTGCAAACTTTCATTGATCTATATCTATTCTAACATGGGAAACACTATGCCTCAATGGGGACACACTATCTCAATCATGGTGTTGATATGTATACCCTATGGCACGTTGCATGGCAAGTTCCACATTGCAAACACAACATTTGAGCATGCACATACAACTTATGCTCACATGCTTTACAACTAAAAGATCAATGAAATTGCCAACAAAAGATAATCACAATGGAAGATCCACAACACACCTTAGTCATCAATGCATACAAAAATCAATCATGCCTTTGGAAACATGGAATCCTATAAGGACCCATTATGTAAGTCCACTATCATTTTGTCTTTGTCTAAGCATGTTTATTTTAAAGTCATTGAGGACATAGGTGGTGCATAGTAGTTGTGGGAGAAAATATGTGATCTTTATGATAAGAAAAGGCCATCTTCACAATTGTACTAGCTCAAGAAGATTTTGGACTATGAAGGAAGACTCTCCTATGTCTACTCATTAGAATGAGTTTCACTCTATTTCCAATGAGCTTACATCACAAAAGACCATCTTTGATGATAATATCAAGTCTATCTTTTTACTTGTCACTCTTCTTGAGTTGTGGGATACCTTTCGTACTACCATTCGCACTAATGCTCTTGAGGATGGTTTTAAATGCTTAGATGTAGAGGGAGCTCTACTCACTGAGGAGATTAAAAGGAAGAATGTTGATGTACCCCACATGTCTCATGCTCTCATAGTTAGAGGCAAGAATGATGCTAGAGGTAGTTATGATTGTCATGGTAGAGACCCATAGTAGAATAGGTCTAAGTCTAGAGCTCATGGGCAAGAATTGTAGCAAATTCGGTGGTCATAAGTCTTCTCTTACATGTCATTATTGCAAGCAATATGGGTATACCACTATACTGCCATAAGATGCACTAGAAGAGGCATGATAAACAAAAATGGCAAGTATAGGATAATGTTAAGTCATATGATGATTAGGGATCACTAAATCCATTGTCAAGATTAAGGAGATTAATTCATTAGAGTATAGTTTAGATGATTTTATATTGGCTACTTCTTCATTCAGTGCCACACAATTGACTAATATGATCAGTCTTCATTCTCTTAGTACTAGTTACTTGATTCGAGTGCTTCCTTTCATGTGACCCTGCATCGCAATTGGTTCTATACTTACCATACCATTTTTGGTTTAGTATGCCTAGGAGATGATCATCTATGTGATATTATTGGTATTCGTGATGTTCGCTTATGATTTTCTATTGGGACTTCTTTTGTGTTGCATGATGTATGTCATGTCCTGGTTTTGATGAAAGGGCTTATCTCTACTAGACACTTGGATGACGTTGGTTATCATGTTTCTTTTGATGATTATGCTTGGAAAATCACTTGTAGAAACCTCATTTTTGGTAGAGGTGCTAAAATTGGTTGTCTTTATCATTTGCTTGTTTTTGGGTCTATTGATCATGTATTGGCCCTCATTGATCTTCCTCATGTATCTCTCTGGCATTGTTGCCTTAGGCACATGTCACTTAAATGAATGAAAATTTTGACTCATTTGCAATATCTCCCATAATTGGACTACTCTTTTTTTTATTCTTGCGATCATTGTTTACATGGTAGGCAAACTTGTAATACTCATGAGAAGTTTAGCTCTATGTGCATGGGTGAGTTGTTGGTTCTAATACACTCAGATGTTTGTCGGTACCCTGTCAGTTTTTGGCTGGTTCTAAGTATTTTTTCATGTTTATTGATGACTTTTCATGTAAAGTTTAGGCCTATCCTATAAGCAAAAGTCAGAGGTTTTAGCTACTTTTTAGCACTTTGTTGCTTTGAATGAGAACCAATCTAGGCATAGGCTAAAATGCCTATGATTAGATAATGGGGATGAGTATGTCTCACATGATTTTGAGCAATTTTGTGATGATGGAGACACTAAGTGTTAGTTGACTGCCCCTTACATCCCACCCCATATTGGCATTGCAAATCGTATGAATAGGGTGATTCAAGAGAGGGTCTATAGTATGCTAAGTCATGTAAGCTAATCTCATATGTTTTGGGCTAAGGTAGTTACTATTGTAGTTCATTTAATTAATAGATCCCCATGCACTACTCTTGGTGGCAGAGTTGTAGAGGAGGTATGGTTTAGCAAATCTCCCTCATAAGCACACTTAAGACTCTTTTGATGTGAGTCATTTTGATGCCAGGAGGCATATTCCATGGTGGATTCCATGAGGTTTTTCGATGGATTCCATAAAACAAGAGGCATATTCCACATATTTCAATGGATTTTATAGCTAGTTTTCCTAATACACAAGCTAATCATGATATGATTTTAACTATAGTAGATCAACTTAGTAAACAAGCATATTTCCTACCATGCAGGTAAGAAAATATTAACTGCATCTCAAGCTACACAATTGTTTTTGAAGATTGTTTTCACTAACCATGGTTTGCCAAAAGTTATTATTTCTAATCGTGATTCTAGATTTTGCAATAATTTTTGGACTACTTTGTTTGTTAATTTGGAAACTAAGATTGATTTCTCATATACATATCATCCTAAAATCAATGGGCAAACAGAAGCTACTAACAGTACAATTCTAGATCTTTTGTGTGCATACACAATTTTAAAACCACAAACATAGGATACACATTTACATCTACTTCAATTTGCATACAATAATACACCCTACACAGCTACTCAAAAAATACATTTTGAAATCATTTATAGACATAGATTTCCTACACCTGTTACATCATTGTTGAACAAAGTTAAAGCTGCTAATGATATTGCCAATACGCATGCTACTATTTATCTTGAAGCTAAAGATATGATTGCAAAAGCCCAGCAATCATACACTAAACAAGCTAATAAGAAAAGAAAAGCCATGGGTTTCAATGTTGATGATTATGTGTTGTTATGCATTGAAAAGAGAAGATTGCAAAGTGTTGAGAAACACCCTGTTGTTAAATTAGCACCTAGATTTTATGGACCTTTCAAAATAATTCACAAGATCAATGACAATGCATTTAAATTAGAACTACCCCAACATTGGAGGATACATAATACTTTTCATATGAGTTTGTTACAACCTTTTAGAGGCTAATTACGTATCCATCATTTCTATGAAAACTCTCATTTGTTAGAAGAAGAAACTGAAATCCTTGAATGTGAAGCTATTCTAGACATTGACTTTATGACCACTAGAACTGGCCGTAGATGTCAAGATTGTGGGAGAGAAGGAAGGAGTCTCACTTGTAGCTTTCTTGCTTGCACAATGGGGGAATACACACAAGGGTGGAGGCTGAAAACAGTTTTCCTCTTCTTAGTTGTGTAAGCCAAAAAGAACTCTCATACAAAGAAATAGAAGAACCCTATATATGGGTCTCAAACCAAACTCAACTAACTAAGGTGGCATACTAACTGAGCCACGAACTAGAGTAGATAAGGATAGCTATTATTCATGGGCGGTGTACCAACCGCGTCTGCAACTGACAAGTCGGTGACATAAATACACAACGGTCACCCTGGCGTATCACGAGTGGAGCTCGATATCTCAACACTCCCCCTCGAGCTCAATCCCAATTCCTACACACCAAGCAGGTCTCTAAACTTGCGCAGCTTCTCTGCGCCCAATGCCTTCGTAAATATGTCAGCTACCTGATCCTCTATGTTGACATAAACTAGATCAATAAGACCTAGTAAAACCCTCTCCCGCACATAGTGATAATGCACCTCAATGTGCTTTGTTCTAGCATGATAGACTGGGTTATTTGCCAAGTGTATACTACTCATGTTGTCACAATAAATGACAACTGGCCCATCTGTAGACTGATGCATATCATAAAGTAGCTTATGCAACCAAGCTACCTCACATGCAGCCATTGCTGCACCCCTGTACTCAGCCTCTGTGCTCGACAAGGCAACTGTAGGCTGTTTCTTACTGCTCTAAGTGACTGCAGCACTCCCAAAAGAGAACACATATCCACTGGTAGATCGTCTATCAGAAATACTACCAGCCCAATCAGCATCAGTGTATCCATGCAGCTGTATCTGAACCCCAGTCTTATAAAATAGTCCGTACTGCAATGTGGACTTCACATACCTGAGTATGCGTCTAGCCGCATCCAAATGCGATTTCCTTGGAGCCTGCATAAACTGACTTACCAATCCAACAGCATAGCTCAAATCTGGCCTGGTAATAGTCATATAAATCAAGCTTCCTACTATGCGTCTGTACATAGTAGGGTCTTCCAGAAGCTCACATGCATCTGCGCTCAGCTTCACATTCTGCTCCAAAGGAACTGAAATAGGCTTACAGCCTGTCATCCCATATTTGGACAGCATGTCCAATCCATACTGCCTCTGCAAGAGCTGTATCCCACTTGGTGATCTAATCACCTCAATGCCCAAGAAATAACGCAGCTCTCCCAAATCCTTCATCTCAAACTTCTGTTTCAATAGCATTTTCACAGGAAGGATATCTTCATCACTGTCACCTGTCATAATCAAATCATCAACATAAATGACAAGTAGCATAATACCTTTCTCTGTTTTTCTCACATAAAGTGAGAAATCTGCCTTGGAAATCTGAAAGCCAATAGTGACAAGATACTGTCCTATCTTGTCAGACCATGCTCTAGGTGCTTGCTTCAAGCCGTACAAAGCTTTCTTCAACCTGCAAACAAACTCAGGATGAACAGCATGCACATAACCTGGTGGCTGCTCCATATAGACCTCTTCTTGCAAATCACCATGCAAGAAGGCATTCTTTACATCCATCTGATGTAAAGTTCATCCCTTTGATGCAGCCATAGCAATGACTGCTCTTACGGTTGCCATCCTTGCAACCGGACTGAATGTTTCTTCATAGTCAATGCCATATGTTTGTGAATACCCCTTGACTACTAATCTTGCCTTGTATGTGTTCACAGAACCATCTGCATTGTGCTTCACCTTATAAACCCACTTACAGCCAATTGCATTCTTACCTTTAGGCAAAGGTACCAATTCCCATGTAGCATTTGCTTCCAAGGCATCCATTTCTTCATCCATGGCTTTCTCCCATTTTTCTTTTCCCATGGCTTGCTCAAAAGAAGTGGGTTCTGGTTCCTGTATCACCTTGACCATATATGCATAGTGAATGGCTGTAAATCCATCATATTTCAGCCTATCCACAGGATACCTAACCCTGGTAGACCTGTGCAAAGTGGGTTCACTCCCAGGTGCTCTCAAAACATCCCTGGTCTTCCTTACTCCAGGTGTAACAATAGAAGGAATACCCAACTCATAATCAATGCTCTGTTCTGAGCCACTGGATTCACCATCCACATAAGAGTGACCTGCATTCACATCAAACATGGGCTGATCAACCTTCTCTTTTCCTTTTCGTGATACCTGCATATCACTATTTGCATTACTTTGAGAAGATTCTCCTGATCTCAATCTGCCTGTCCATGGCGAAGAATGTGAACCACTGCTAGAGGACGCTCCAGGTCCACTAATATTTTGTGACTGCTGCTGTGAATTCTGTGCAGCATTACCATTTTGTGCATCTACATCATCAATCACATTTACTGGTTTATACCAGTTACTCATCTCATAAAAAACAACATCTCTGCTCACTGTAAACTTACGAGTAGAAGGGTTATAGCATCTATACCCTTTTTGTTGCAGAGAGTAACCAATAAAGATGCACTTCTCAGCTTTTGGATCCAACTTGGATCTCAACTCATCTGGCACATGTACATAGGCAATGCAACCAAAAATTTTCAAATGAGAAATATCTGGTTTCCTACCAGTATACCTCTCCTCTGGAGTCATTCCATGTATTGCTGCAGTGGGAGTCCTGTTCATTATGTAGACTGCTGTAGCAACTGCTTCAGCCCAATAAAAATCTGGCAGGTCTTTTTCATTGAGCATGGCACGAGACACCTCTCCAATATGTCTGTTTTTTCTTTCTGCAATTCCATTTTGCTGTGGGGTATGACTGCATGAATATTGCTGCTTTATGTCATGCTCCTGCAAGAACCTTGCAAACTCATTTGAGAGGTACTCTCCCCCTCCATCTGACCTTAGGCATTTTATTTGCAGGCCTGTTTCTTTTTCAACCATAGCTTTAAGAGTTTTGAAATGCCCAAAAACTTCACTTTTCTTTTTCATAAAATACACCCAAACTTTTCTGCTATAGTCATCAATAAAAGTAACAAAATAATGACAGTCTCCAAGAGATGCAGCTTTAGTAGTCCACACATCAGAGTGGATTAATTCCAATGGCTTCTTACTCTCTTAAACATGTCTAGGAAATGGTTTCCTTGCCTGTTTTCCAAACTGACAGGCTTCACATACCTTATGCATTTCTGCAACCTTGAATCTAGGCAATCCTGCAATAATATTTTGGGCCTGCATTGATTTAAGTCGCTGTACATTAACATGACCAATGCGTTTATGCCAGATATCAATATCTGCAACTACACCGGTCCCATGTGCAAACATTGATGCACTCAATTCAGACATGTCTGCATCCAACGTAAACATTCTACCCTTCTTCTTTCCTTTTGCTATCAAGCGACCTTTATTTTTCATATCCTCAACAAAGCATCCATGAGGATTAAATCTGACCTGCAAGCCCTGTTCAACCATTTGACCAACAGAAACCAGATTCTTGGTGATATTCGGGACATGAAATACATCGGACAGGTATTTCTTTTTCCCATCCTGCATAGACAAATGAATTTTTCCAATCTGCACAATCGGATGTGCAGTATCATCACCAGTCTCCACAAATCCTGGTTTTTCCATTTTCCTTGCATCCTCCATCCATTCTGCATGACCTGTCATGTGGTTTGATGTACCTGAGTCAATATACCACACATCGTTGCTTTCTTCTGCACTCGTCACAGAATTGTTCATGTGCTGCACCATAAACAAATGCTCATTTCTATCATCACCCTGTCTACTAGAAGATGCATAATTTCCTTGTTGCAGTTTTCCATTCATGATGTCATTCTACTTTTTATAGCAGTCTTTAGCCATATGACCCATTTTACCACAATAGTAGCATTCAACATTACTGTTTGCATTTTGGCCTCTTTGCCATCCACCACAACCTCTTTGGCTCCCCCTGCCTCTAGAGTTACCACGTCCTCCTCCATAGGACTGGTTTTATTGAGTTTGCTGCATATTCTGATTTCTACCATGGCCTCCAAATCGGCCTCCTCTACCTCTGCCTCTACCTCTTCCAGCATTTGAGTAGAAGACAGTTTCTTTTGAAGTTCCTCCTGAAGAAGATGCACCACCATTTCTTTGCTCCTCAGAAATTAGAAGAGCAATCAACTCCTCAAAATCAGGAAATCTTTCACGAACTGAAATGGATGGCCGAAACTGTGCATAATCCTTTCCTAGGCCATTCAAGGTCACAGAAACTAAATCACCATCTTCCACTGGCGACCCAATGGAAGCAAGTGCATCTGCAATCTTCTTCACCTTCATGTGGTAGTCATTGATGCTCATATTTTCTCTTTGCACATTGTGCAACTCTTGCTTGAGCTGCATTTTCCTGGCTTGCGTATTTGTGCTATACATCTTTGACAAAGTATCCCATGCCTCCTTTGGCGTACTTGCATCCTGAATATGCACAATCATAGAGTCTGAAATGCTTATAGACAGCCAGTACATAACTTTCCTGGCTCTCTCATGCCATGCTTTGAATGCCTGCATTTGCTGTTGATTGGGAACATTAGGAAGAACTGGTTCTTCTTCATTTCTTGCAACAAATTCCCAATATCATTTTTCCATAAAGAAATTCATCATTCTAAACTTCCATGCCTGGAGGTTGTTCTTGTCAAGCTTTTCAGTTACAATCTATGAAAGAGAATCAGACGCCATTACATAACACTGCGAAAAATTCTGTCGCTGCAAAAACTCAGCTTCACTCTCACAAGGGCAAATCTGCAAAACTGGCGAAAGTGGTATTTGACACACAATCACTTCCTAGTGACGATTTTGCATAAACAGGAACCAAGGATGATTCTGAAACTCCCAATGTCTCTGCGCACAAGCATACGATGCAATTTCTACAATAACTTTTCACTGACCTGTAGAACAGTGGTCGCACAGCATAAAATAGGGCCTTTTCCTGAGTGCGTGCAGAAAACTTCCGCCTCCAAAACAGGCCCCGAAATGGCCTCAAATCAAAAAAACAGGGTCGCCAGGGGCTAAATCCCTCTCCCGTAGCATATATTGCCCTCTTGCTTCACCGCAAAGGGCGTCTCAACCTGAGACAATGCACTCCTGCAATTTTCGGCTGTGCTACCTGCAGAGATCTGCTCCCAAAACAGAAAATGAAAGCAACACTGCTCCTCTTACCAGACCACCGCGAGCTTGGCTTGCTTTCTTGAGCTCCTTACCACGAACAAGGCTCTGATACCATGTCAAGATTGTGGGAGAGAAGGAAGGAGTCTCACTTGTAGCTTTCTTGCTTGCACAATGGGGGAATACACACAAGGGTGGAGGCTGAAAACAGTTTTCCTATTCTTAGTTGTGTAAGCCAAAAAGAACTCTCATACAAAGAAATAGAAGAACCCTATATATGGGTCTCAAACCAAACTCAACTAACTAAGGTGGCATACTAACTGAGCCACGAACTAGAGTAGATAAGGATAGCTATCATGTAGCTATTATTCATGGGCGGTGTACCAACCGCGTCTGCAACTGACAAGTCAGTGACATAAATACACAACGGTCACCCTGGCGTATCACGAGTGGAGCTCGATATCTCAATAGTAGATATTCTAGATATTTGGTTAAGTTTAAAAATCATATTGTTGAAGAAACCCAATGGATGCACGCTCGTGACCTAAGTGCTTACCCTTCACTACTCACTCCACGTTGAGCTAAGAGCAATTGAGGACAATTGATATCCCACCCCGAGGGTATGATGCTAGGACGCATATTCCACGATGGATTCCGTAAAACTATATGTATTTGCCGGGGCTCGTACACAAGGTGGATTCCTTGTGCGATAAGTTGATAGGGACGTCTATCCTTTTCAGGCATCAGATTAATAATACATATTTAAATTTATGGATGTTTATGAGTTTTAGAGTGCACTCATGTTAAATTAAGGTTAAGACAGAGTTCAAACCTATTTATTTATTATGTAGCTGAAAACTGCTAAGTATTCACTTTTGTGGATTTTATATTGTTATTTTCTAATAATTGTGAACGCTTTAGTTGATCTGTAGAGCAGGCAACGGTGGCATTAGGAAGCACCGGGCGATGGAGTGTATTCAGATTATCTAGAAGAATTATTAATTTTTATGGGCGCGCATCTTATCACTTAAGACGTGGTGTCAATATTTATTTAGGCGCATTTATTTATTAAATCACTTGACAAACATTTATTATTTTATATATGCATAGGCGTTTGGTTTAAATATTTCATTATTGGACATTGTATTTGGACACAACTCGATTTTTGGACGTCCAAACACTTTATTCTTTATTTGGGCAAAAGTAAACACAAAAGCCAAAAGCATGCTAATTGTAAATTGGGCTATTTTTGAGCTTGAAGATTAATAAATTTATAAATACATGCCTTGTGAAGTGCTCACACAAGGCATGGGGGGAGATTGCACCCAATTTGTTTTTTTGTCTCATGTCGTGCAAATCTTTCTTCTTGCTTTATGAACTTTTGTAGAGTTCTTTGTTTTTGGGGACCTTTCAACATTCACTACGTGCGCATAGAGCATCTGAATTACGCATCAGTGGTATCAGAGCAAAGCTGAGATCAAGGGCTTCCAATTGCTTACGATCTCAGGCGAAGCTCCTAGAATGAATAGGCTCTATAGGAAGTCTCGTGATGAACCATCAATACCAGCGTATTCCTGGTAGTGAAGAACCCCTTACTGTGTTGTCAGATCGTGAAGGACATCTTCGAGGAGGCGGAGGACCACCTCTAAAGATTATTTGTATGTCTTTTGTGACAAAGAAGTAGAGAAGAAAATTTCAATTAGTTTGGAGCTTAATAAGCTTAAGAAAGAGCTTAAGCTCTTCAAAATTCAACATTGACGGCGGCAGCATATGTGTTGCGGTCGTTGAATTTGTCGTCTAGAACGTATCGGCGTCCTGTCGAATTCAAAAAAATCACTAAGCTTTTACAAGGCTTAAGGTTTTTAAGCTTTACTGAGACTTAAAAATTTCAATCCTAAATCTCCTTTCTAGCGAGTGTTCACATCAAGCTATTCTCGAACCAGTTTTGCAAAAAACTGCAGCAAGCCTCTACTCACACTCGCACTTTGACAGAGTTGATTTCCAGTAAGTAGTCTATCACACACAGTCTATTTCTCGCTTGGAAGAAGATCGTCATCAATTGTTGTACCTGCGAAAGAAGCAAGATCGAAAAATACATTTAAAAAAAAGCAAGCGTTGTAAACCCAAATTTGTGTTACGCTCATCCTTCTTCGAGTGTGTGAGGTTGTTTGAGATTTTTGCAGGATGTCTGATCAAAACATTAAATACTTTATGGCCGAAGGTGATTTGCCAAATCCAACTATGGAGCAAAAATTGGACCTAATCATGATGCAACTTCAAGAAAAGCGAAGAGCACATCAAAATTTGCAAGCACAATTGGCTACACTTCAACGATCCAATGTCAATCAAGATGGAGCGCAACTCGAAGATGTTATTCGACTTACGATTGACGCGACACTCGAAGCACAGTCTCTCAGGAAAGAAGTCAAGATAAGTAAAAGAAATTTAAAATTATGTACTTTTAATAGACAACGTGACGGAAAAATTATTCTTGCTTTTATTAGTCAGTTTGATGATTATTTTCATGAAGAGCAATATGCTGAAAAAGATAAACTTAAATGCATCACTAACCATCTAACAGACATAGCATCGTTATGGTGGACTGTTACTCGCAAGAGTGTTGATTGTCCCTCTACTTGGGAGGCCTTTCAAAAGAAAAATTTGGATAATTTTCTTCCACCTCAATTCCATGAAAAAACAATCAAACAATGGGATCTTTTGTAACAAGAGATCGTGAATCAATCCTGCAATACATTGAGCATTTCTGAAGTGCCTTACTACAACTCCAAATGCTTGAAGATGTTCCTGAGGCGATCCACAAGTGCAAGTATATGTCCAGTTTGCTTGGTCACTTCTATGCGCGGAAGTGAATATGTTCGAGCCAAAGACTTTGGAGGATGCGATTTCTTTAGCCCATGATGCTGAAGATAAAATTCGTGGATGAGAAAAGTGACCGCAATAATTTCCAACTAATGGTAACTTTGGCACAAAGCAATTCAATTCTAACTTTTGAAGATTCAATCAAAATCGTTTTGTTCCTTCCTCTTTCTGTAAACCTTGGACTCAGCCTCCTACTTTACTATCAAACAAAAATTCAAACCCTAAGCCTTCTCTTCAGCCAAATCCCAATATACCCAAATTTCCAGCCATTACCAATAATGTTTCCAAAGCAAAGTCTATAGTTTGCTACAAGTGTCAACAACTTGGACACTTAGCAGTGAACTGTCAATCTAAGAAGCCAGATGTTCAAATCGATCACTTGGGAGCAACTGAAGACGAAGGCCATGAAGATATGCTAGAATTCACTGAAGATGACGACGATATCGACGATGCTTCAGATACTTTACGAGGTATGCCAAATCCTCATTCATTATTAACAATGAAATGTTTTGTGCATGGTTAAGAAAAGATCGTTTTGCATGATGATGGAAGCATGCATGATTTTATTTCTGCAAAGTTGGTAAAAGAACTGAATTTACCGATTGTTCCAACTCATTATCACATAAAGGCTGCATCCTTAGGCACTATATACATTGGCACACAAGAAGTTCATGATTTAGAAATTAAAATTAGTGATTATGTTGAGCGCAGAAGTTTCTTGGTTGTGCCTTTTCAAGCTAGTGATATTATTTTAGGAATGCCTTGGCGTCACAAATATAATTCTGACATAGATTATTCCACACATTCCATGAAAATTCATTCTAATGAAAAACAAATCACATTACATGGAACACACACCATTGATAATTTTCCCTTGCTTAGTCATACACAAGCTAAACATGCATTGAGGAAATGTAGTAAATCATATTTAGTATGGGCGAATGAAATTGAAGCTAAGAAAACTCAGATGCATCCTAGACATGCACAATTTCTTTTACAATTTAAAGATTGTTTTGCTATTGATTTACCCTCTAGTTTAACACCTACACATCCTGAAGATCATAAAATAGAATTAATCCTAGGTTCTCAACCACCATGTAAAGCACCGTATAGACACAATCAGATTGAACAGAAAGAAATCCAAGCACAAGTTGAAGAACTGTTGAATCGAGGACTCATTAGACCTAGTAGTTCTCCTTTCAGTGCACCTGTCCTATTAGTTAAGAAGAAAAATAATACATGTACGATGTGCATTGATTATCGTGCCCTAAACAAGATCACTGTTACGAATAGATATTCGATTCCTAGGGTAGACGACCTCATGGATAAACTACAAGGAGCCACTATTTTTAGCAAGATAGATCTCAAATTTGGATATAATCAAGTACCATTGGATGCACGTGACATTTTCAAGACTGCATTTAAAACTCAATTTGGTCATTATGAATTTCTTGTTATGCCTTTTCGTTTGACTAATGCACCAGCTACATTCAGTCACATGATGAATCATATATTCTTAAAGTATCAAAATTGTGTAATTGTTTTCTTTGATGATATATTGGTTTTTAGTAAAAATGAGAATGAGTATTGTGAACATCTATCTTTGGTTTTCAAATTATTTGAAAGAAAATCAATTATATGCTAACCCTAATAAGAGTGAATTTTTCCAAACCCAAATTAAATACTTAGGTCACATTGTTTCTTCTGATGGTATTTGTGTTGATCTCAAAAAGATAGAGACAATTTTGAATCGGCCAATCCCTAAAAATGTGCATGAGTTATGTTCTTTCTTAGGTCTTGTCACATTTTATAGAAAATTTGTGAGAAAATTTTCATTGCTTGCATTGCCTTTGATGAAATTGTTAAAGAAAGGTGTTGTATATCATTGGTCTAACAACCAACAAATGTCTTTTGATTTGTTGAAACATGCTTTAACACATGCACCTATTTTACAATTACTTGATTTTAATTGACCATTCTTTCTAGTAGTCATTGATGCTAGCGGATCAGGAATAGGAACTGTTCTTATGCAAGATTCACATCCCATAGCCTATTCTAGTTGCAAGCTTAAACCCCTTGAACTGAAGTATTCCACCTATGATAAAGAATTGTTAGTTGTAGTTCAAGCCTTACGTCAATGGAAACACTATCTAATGGGATCTGAATTGATGATCAAAACTGACCAACAAAGTATCAAACATCTCCTTAGTCAGCCACAAATTTCTGACCGTTATATTAAATGGGCTGCTTTTATTCAAAGGTTTCATCCACTTCTCCAATATCAACCCGGAAGCGAGAATGTTTTTGCCGATGCATTGAGTAGAAGACTAAGTGTCCATAATATTTCCATTCTATCTTTTGATTCCCTTATTCCTATGAAGGATACTTATGACCATGACCCCATTTTTCAAGTTGATTGGAGCAAATTAGTTGCTAATAACTCGATTCTAATTGATTCTTTGTCTTATTCTGATGAATTTAAGTTTTATGAGAAAAGATTGTGTGTCATTGTTCAATTTAGATCATTTGTGTTGCACGAAATTCATTGTCCTCCATATCAAGGCCATAGAGGTATTATTTTCACTTTAAGAACATTGGTTGAAGATTTTTATTGGTTACAAATGGGTTTCTAACTTTGTTTCTGAGTGTTTAATTTTCCAATTGACACCATGCTAAACAATATGGTTTGTTACTGCCTTTACCAATTCCCGAATGTCCATGGGAACATATTTCAATGGATTTTATAACCGGTTTGCCTAATACACAAGCTAATCATGATATGATTTGGACTATAGTAGATCGACTTAGCAAACAAGCATATTTTCTACCATGTAGGTAAGAAAACATTAACTGCATCTCAAGCTGCACAATTATTTTTGAAGATTATTTTCACTAACCATGGTTTGCCAAAAGTTATTATTTTGTTTCATGATTCTAAATTTTGCAATAATTTTTGGACTACTTTGTTTGCTAATTTGGAAACTAAGATTGATTTCTCATATGCATTTCATCCTGAAACCAATGGGCAAACAAAAGCTATTAACAGTACAATTCTAGATCTTTTGCGTGCATACACAATTTTAAAACCACAAACATAGGATACACATTTACATCTACTTCAATTTGCATACAATAATACACCTCACACAGCTACTCAAAAAATACATTTTGAAATCATTTATAGACATAGATTGCCTACACATGTTACATCATTGTTGAACAAAGTTAAAGCTGCTAATGATATTGCCAATACGCATGCTACTATTTATCTTGAAGCTAAAGATATGATTGCAAAAGCCCAGCAATCATACACTAAACAAGCTAATAAGAAAAGAAAAGCCATGGGTTTCAATGTTGATGATTATGTGTTGTTACGCATTGAAAAGAGAAGATTGCAAAGTGTTGAGAAACACCCTGTTGTTAAATTAGCACCTAGATTTTATGGACCTTTCAAAATAATTCACAAGATCAATGACAATGCATTTAAATTAGAACTACCCCAACATTGGAGGATACATAATACTTTTCATATGAGTTTGTTACAACCTTTTAGAGGCTAATTACCTATCCATCATTTCTATGAAAACTCTCATTTGTTAGAAGAAGAAACTGAAATCCTTGAATGTGAAGCTATTCTAGACATTGACTTTATGACCACTAGAACTGGCCGTAGATATTCTAGATATTTGGTTAAGTTTAAAAATCATATTGTTGAAGAAACCCAATGGATGCACGCTCGCGACCTAAGTGCTTACCCTTCACTGCTCGCTTCACGTTGAGCTAAGAGCAATTGAGGACAATTGCTATCCCACCCCGGGGTTATAATGCTAGGAGGCATATTCCACGGTGGATTCCGTGAGGTTTTTTGGTAGATGACGTAAAACTAGAGGCATATTCTATGGTGGATTCCGTGAGGTTTTTCGATTGATTCCGTAAAACTATATGTATTTGCCAAGGCTCATACACAAGGTGGATTCCTTGTGCGAGAAGTTGACAGGGATGCCTTTCCTTTTCGAGTGTCAGATTAATTTAATGTGCACGTGGGTGATTCCGCAAAATACATATTCAAATTAATTGATGTTTATGAGTTTTAGAGTGCACTTATATTAAATGAAGGTTAGGACATAGTTCTAACCTATTTATTTATTTTGTAGGTGAAGACTGCTAGGTATTCACTTTTGTAGATTTTATCTTATTATTTTCTAACAATTGTGAATGCTTCAGTTGATATGTAGAGCAGGTAGCGGTGGCGTTGGGAAGCACTAGGCGATAGCGTATATTCAGATTATTTAGAATAATTTTTATTTTTTATGTCTTAATACTTAAGACGTAGTGTCAATATCTATTTAGGCGTGTTTATTTATTAAAGCACTTGATAAATATTTATTATTTTGTATGCACATAGATGCTCGGTTTAAATATTTCATTATTAGACATTGTATTTGGGCACAACTTGATTTTTGGACTCCCAAACACTTTTTTCTTTATTTGGGCAAAAGCAAACACAAAAGCCAAAAGCATGCTAATTGTAAATTGGGCTATTTTTTAGCTTGGAGATTAATAAATTTATAAATACATGCCTTGTGAAGCACTCACACAAGGCATGGAGGGAGATTGCACCCAATTTGTCTTTTTGTCTCACGTCGTGCAAACCTTCCTTTTTGCTTTATGAACTTTTGTAGAGTTCTTTGTTCTTGGGGACCTTCCGGCATTCACTACACGCACATACATAATCCAATTTGGGCACCACATTTTGCAATATTTCCAAAGATAAGAGCAACAAATTGGATCCGAAGTTTATAAAATGCATCTTATCTAATGAGATGGATTATCACCTTTAGGATCTGTAGGCTCTAAAAGTTATCCATAGAAAATTGGATGCGAAGTTTATGAAATGTATCTTATCCAATGAGATGGGTTATCATCTTTAGGATCTGTAGGCTCAAAAAGTTATCCATAACCATGATGTTGTGTTTCATGAGGATAAGATACTTAAGCAACTTATGTAATTGAGGTGCATAGGGTGATGGGGGAAATTTTTTAGTGAGCTTGCATAGGCGAACTTCTTTAGCATATCTTCATTTTAGGTGAGCTTCCTCTCCATTGTTTACATCAATGAGATCATGGTATATAATACATCATCATATCATCATATCATTACAATGACTAAGTGTCCTATTAGGTATCATGCACAAAAAGTTAAACATGAACATAAACATGCCTTATCCAAGAGTGGTAACATGAGAGAACTTAAACATTTAGTTTCACTAAGAAATTCCAACATAAGCATATGAAATTCCTAGAGGGTGCATGATATAATTCCAACATGGAGCTACGTAGGTGGCAAAATAAGCCTAGGCCAAATAACTTGTGGTAGGCTCAAGATGTTCCTCACTGTAAGTCGATGTAAATATGCTTCTATGCTTGGGTCATCACCAATATGTTTACCAAGGATATACATGTGTTGTCTTGCACTCTAAATCATAGCATTGGATATGTTTGATAAGCATGTAATGTACAGTGAGATCTTATTCTTAAAGCCCTCCCCAACAAGCCAAGATTCAACAATGCATGCTTTGTGCGAGGTCTGTCCTTAGTGTCTAAGGTATCTCTATAACACTCCTTGCAACTTGCAACTATGTTGGAATCTATGGAACTCAAGATCACTAACCAAGGAATGGATATTACATGTATTATGAGTGCTTACAAAGCAACATAAGGTTACCCTTAGGAGAATTTCAAGTTCCCACCAACTAAGCCAAAATGTACATGGATGGGATGCCACTTTTTTGCACACTACCTTTTCATTGCCACTTTGTTATCATAGCTACTTGTGTTGTGGCATTAGCTTTTGTTTGCACTAATGTCTAGTGCTCATCCATGGAACTCTGCTCTTGTTGCTTCTCCATCTTGGAAAAATTCCTTCTATGTTGGTACAAACTTTGCACCTAGTGAAACAAGTAAGATCTCTCGCTTGCCACCATGACATTTTTAGGGTCCCCATTGAATAGAGTTTCTATCAGCCCCAATGAACGTATAAAAATTGCAGACGGATGTTTGCATTGCTACATCACAGAGTTCAACCACTTTCAAAACAACATGTGGTTTGTAATGTTCTCTTCCATTGTCTCCACTTGGTTGGCAATGCCCAACTAATTCCATTGTAGAGTTCAACCGCTTCCAAGACAACATGTGGCTAGTAGTGTTCTCTTCCATCATCTTGCATGTGGCAATGGTCATGAGTTCTTGCACACTAGAGCAAACTGCAACTAGTAGTGAGACTAGCAATTCCACATCATATGACTTTGGATGATAAACACTTTTACCTTGGTATGTAGACATGGGAGGCCATGTTAGCCCAACCATTCACACACACACACACACCGCGCGCGCGCGCGCACACACACGCACGCACGCATGCACATGCATGCATGTATGCACACATGTGCACATTTTGCACATTGCTTACATCTAAATCCACATCATCACATGTAAGAGCCTCTTTGTGCATGTGCACACCACATATCATGAGAAATAAAAGGCAAGATAATGAAATTGTTCAAAATTTAACTATGTATAGAGTCAAAATAAAGTAATATAATAGGTAAAAATCTCAATAAATTAAGCATATGAAATAGGTCAACATTTAAAATTAGACTCGGGTGAAATTAATTAAGGTGATTAACATGAAGTTGAGCTTCATATTCGATTGCATTTTCACAAAAGCTACTATTGCAGCAAAGTATACCAAGGGCTTGGTGCTGCAAGCTGATTGCTCTTCCACTTTGCCTCAATGATGAATTTGACTGCCCAAGAGGGTTGTGAAGATCACCACAAGAATAATAGTTTAGGACTAGTAAAAAATGCTCATTAAAGAAGTGCATACAAGGATCTCTCCAATAATGATATGGTACCTAGAGGTAGTGCTAGTTTTGAACATGTACGTCCACATATTGCACATCATAACCATCTCACCACCCACTACTTGTTGTATTAAACCCTTATATGACACAATAACACTCCACATTTATGGGGGCTGTAACTTTTTGTGCCATGTACGATCACAAGGCCAAAACTCAAAGCTCAAATGAATTGATGGGCACTTGTTCAAGTAGTGTAGCAATGCCTTTAAAAAGGAAAAACTTGTCAAAAAATGTAATTGAAACAATTACTACACGCCTAGGGTTTAACAAATTTTTTATTTTTGGTATAGTAATAGATGCAAAAATCTTTAATGGACAAAATTGAAATAAGGTTTCAATCAAATTCTTTACCAAAAATTTATGCATGAAAATTATGTAAATTACTGGGTCTTATACTTTCTAGATGTGGTGAAAGACCATCATTCATGACATTTTCTTTAAAGAAAACAAGGAAATGACTTTCATTGAGATGAACCAAGTCATTAAGGATCCATCTGGATGAGAGGCATCTAGTGTAGTTACATAATATCTTTGCAACATTACAATTTCGAATGTTTTGGGCATTATGAGATTGCTAAGTGCTATAAAGATGAGTTTATTTATTGATGTTGCCTAATTGTTAAAGGGTTAAGCTTATTTTCAATGGAAATAGTAAAAGGGTTGAGGTTGTTTTTGAGTAGAAAGAGTCTTCTCCTTCACTCAGGCAAATGCAAATTTCCTAGAAGAATTCATTGTAAAAGGAGAATGAACATTAATGATTCTAAGCTCTGTTTAAATATTGTAAGAATTGATTAATGTACTATACAATAATAATAATAATAATAATGCATTATATATGTTGATTCATATGTTGACCGAGTCTTTATTAATATATGCTAATAGATATGATGATTGAGTCTTTACTAATATTAGATCTTGTGACATTCGGAGCACATGAATGTGGAACCCAAGGTTCGATGCATTGTGCTTCACTTTGCAGGTGGCCTCGACCTCGAGCTACTCCCTCCAATGTCCTTGTCGGGTATGATGATTGGGCGAGCACCACTGACAGAAAGCCCAGACCCAGTGCCACACTACACCAATGCATGTAGACTCCCTAATATTGAATTCTAGGAGGTTTGCCTAATTCTCAATGGAGCCTTGTCTTTCTTGTAAACATAATGTTGTTTTCAAAGAAAGAAAAACGACGTGGTTTCTTTCGAATATCAATCTTGCTACTTGCTTGGCTTAGTAAATTGGGTTCTAATTCGTTCTGACCAAATGGTCGAGGCACTGTGTTGGGGCTTACGTATATTAATGTTGGTGGAGTCTTGTTCTCTCGCGGTGATCCCTATGCTACCCTACACTAGTTATAACTTAATTACCATGATGGCTGGTAGAGTTGCCCAACCAAGGGTAGTTCTAGAAGTACTGAAATCAGCGCTTGTAGAGCTACCCCTTGGTTCCACTCACAAGTATCATAATCATAATCATAATCATAATATCTTACAATCGGAGCACACAGGCGACTTGTAGGAGATGAAGCTGCACTCGCAACATACACGAAGAGCTTCAGCCAGCTCGTCTTCATATCATCATCACGCGGATTCCTACGTTGGATTGATGTTCTCGCACACTGCAAGAGGCTAGTCCTCGGCCTAATCTTCTTCTGCCTCCAAGCTCCGGCTTGAACTTATACACCAACACTCCTCCTTCTCCTCTAACTCATGAACGAGCCCATTCATAGATGTATTCACAGAGCCCATTCATACATGTATTCACAGACAGAAAGTGATTGTGAAGCGCTGCCAATATCCTCACGCTATTCTTTAGCACTCGAGCTGTATCGGCACAATATCACTCCAAGTCTAAATTGTGGTTATAGCTTTTCTCAAATGTGTAACACTAGCGAAACGGTAAGGAGGGAACAAATTCTCAATTGGGAGAGTTAATGAGACCTTGAAGTAGCACCCACGGGTATTGGATAGTAGCACCTCATATGGCTTGCACTAGATCCATGACCAAGTCAACTGCCTGATCTGAGTCGCTGCTTCTTTAGCTCTGCCACAACTGAGCATGTATTTCTTGATTGCAGCTCCGGGGATCTCAGTCCTCCTAACTCCTGCAAAGAAGCTACAAGGCCAAGCATTGTGGCTTCAACAAGGACTATACATTTCAGTAGTGGCCACCACAACACAATTGTTACTACTATTAGCATCACACGTACCCAGAAGCCACAAGGACTATACATTTCAGTAGTGGCCATCACAACACAATTGTTACTACTATTAGCATCACACGTACCCACAATCTTGCTTATGATCCTACCTACCACCACTACTACAACATCTAAAAGCTATACGAATTCTAACGGTGATGATTGGAAGGACTACCACCTTGCTCACTGAGGTCGTTCTTCGCTCATTGGCCATCCTCGCCAGTGTTGTCACCTTCTTTGTTATGATCACTCGTAACATTTGGACAAACGGCACGATTGTCTCTTATAGTAGACTTGCCAGATTTAGGTCTCTCTCCTTGTATTTCCTTCTTCTCCACCCAGTGTAGTTCACCATGAAGATATAATATACCTAGCGCACAAGCAGCATATCCATTGCTAATCACTCCTACTTCTATGCCATCTTGATTTTGGTCACTACAAGAGAATGGGGAAATAGTGACTTGGTTTGTGACGCAAATAGCGAGGCCGGTCTCAGAAAAAAAAAGAGAGCTGAAAGCGAGCATGGCATTTGCTGCAAATGTTTTCAAGAGAGAGCGAGAGAGATCGTCGCCTTGAGAGGGAGAGGGAGAGGAAGAGGGAAAGAGAGAGAACGAGAGTTTCTCATCACCAGCACCAGCATGTACGCAAAAAAGAGGGAGAAGTGCATAAGGGAAAAAGAAAAGATGTCGAGAAGAGAAGGCGAATAATTCATCCTCGAGCCTTTGTGGTAAGTACATTGTCTCTTCTTGCTTTGTTCTTGTATTTTATTCTTTTCTTTTTTTTGTTTTTCTTTGTAATGAGGTGTATTGAAAGAGAGAGAGAAAGAGAGGAAAGGAGAGAGGGAGAAGAAGGAAGGAAGAGAATGAGAGAGAGAAAAAGAGGAAAATGTAACAAAGAAAGAAAGGAAGAGAGAAACGATATATGAAGGAAGGGAGAGGAAGAGAGAAAGGGGGGAAGGGTAGCAAAGAGAGAGAAAGAGAGAAATGAGACATGAAGGAAGGGAGAGAGGAGAATGAGTGAGAGAAACAACGGGGGGGAGAGAAACAAAGAGAGAGGCAACAAAGAAAGAGAGGGGGGAGAGAAAGAGAAACAGAGAGTGAAGGAAGAGATGGAAAAAAGGGTGAGGTAAAGAGAGGAAGGAGAGTGAAAAAAGGGAGAAAAAGAGAGAGAGAGAGAGAGAGAACAACAAATAGAGAGTAAGAGAGAAAAACGGAAACAATGAGAGAATTAGAGAGAACAAAATGATAGAAAAATAAAGGGAGAGAGAAAAGAGTGACACAAAGAGGGGTGGGGAGAGAGGGTCTTTCAATGCCCTTGTTTTATGAGTATTTTATTTTCTATCTTTATTTTTATTGTAACAAGATGCGTTGAGTGTGAGTGGAGAGGAAAAGAGATAAAGAAATAGAGAGAAGAAGGGAGGGAAAGGAAAAGAGAGAAGAAGTGAGAGTGGAGAGGGAAGATGGGGAGAGAAAGAAACATCGAGAGAGAAAGAGAGAAGGGGGGAGAGAGAAACAAATAAGGATGAAGGGAGGCAAATAAAAAAAGAGAAAGAGAGAGAGAAAGAGGGATGGGAAGAGAAACAAAGCAGAGATGTAGGGAGGCAAATAAAAAAAGGGAAAGAGAGAGAGAGAAAGAGGGGTGGGGAAGAAATAAAGAGGTGGATAGATAAAGACAAAGAGGCATGGAGATAAAAGGAATGGACAAAGAGAGAAGGAGGGAGGCAAACAAATAAAGAAAAAGAGCGAGAAAGAGGTGTAGAGATTAAAATGAAGGAAGATCATCAATGAGGGAAACAAAAACCTATTATTTACTGTAACATGGACCAAATGGAGAACGATGATAATCGTGATGTCTAAGATCGTGAGGCATATCTTAATCAACATGTCCTGTGTCCCTGCACTCAATACAACTGGCAATCAGACAAAAGTATCGCTTGTTCATAGAACACGTATAATGCTTCAATGAGTTTTCAGTAATTGAATATCAATACAAAAATATTAGACGTGCATGTAAAATTTGTATAGAGAGATGACGCTTCATCCCGAGGAATGCACCTATTGTGGTGCATTAGAAGAGTTTGTGGGCATGTGATATGAAAGGTGAGAAGGATTGAGTAAGAGAGCACAAAGGTGAGAGCTATGGCAGATGGAGCAAGAGTAAGAAATAGAGAGACTCCAAATGTGGGAACTCCAACAATCACAATGTGTGACCGGCCATTCCTTTATTCAAATGTCATTGAAAGAATAAAGAATTAAGTGGCAGTGATTGGTGTTTGCCACCTGCAGTGTGCAGGTGCAAGTACTGTTAGTGTAGCAATACATGAGTAACTAGGCGGAGGCATCTTTACTCCCAACAACCTCCCACTCAAAGGCGAATCTATCTCAGTGAGAAGCGAGAAGAAAAAGAGAAAAAAAGATAGTACAATATGTACATAGATACAAGAGGATGAGGAAATATGTCATCTCATTCAATGCCCATCAAATTCCTAAAGAAGGCAAAGCGCTCTGTAGAGAGGCTTTTTGTGAGCAAGTATGTAGGATTCTGGTCACTTGAGATCTTGACAAGGTCAACAGACTTGTCCTCAGTGACCCTACAAATGAAGTGATACCTCACCTCAATGTGTTTTGTCTTTGCATGGAAAACCAGAGTCTTGGCTAACTAGATAGCACTCATAGAATCCGAATGCAATATAGGGATAACATCTGCAATACCAGGTCAACAACCAAACGACCTAACCAAATGGCCTCCTTGCAAGCCTCAATGGTGGCTACAATATACTCGGTCTCTATAGTAGAAAGGGCCATGCATTTTTGCACCTTGGATATCCATGAAATAACACCTCCAACAAAAGTGAACACATAGCCAGAGGTGGACTTCCTACTATCTGCATGTCTTGCATAGTCAGAGTTAATGTATCCAATGTCTCATGTATCCTGGCTGCCATAACATATGCACATATTAGCTGTGCCTTTCAAGTACCTCATGATACCCTTCACGGCATCCCAATGCCTCTTGCCAGGTATAGCCATATAACATGCCACAACACCAACTGCAAAAGCAATATCTGGATAGGTGGCTATTATGGCTAACATAAGACTACCCACTGTGGATGTATAGGGAATCTTGCCCATCTCGGCCCTTTGCTCATCTGTCTGCGGACAACAGTCTGCGGACAATCGGCCTATAATACCTTCACATGAGAAGGCAATGGATAACCAATAGGCTTTACATCCTACATACATAAGCGCTCAAGGACTTTATGAATGTACTCTCTGTGTGATAGATAGAGTAGTCCTTGATGCCTATCACGCATAATGCCCATACCAAGAATATGAGAGGCCTGTCCTAGATCTTTTATCTCAAATCTCTTCTTGAGCTAAGCCTTAAGAGTATCTAGCTCATCATAAGCTAAAGCATGTCATCCACATAGAGTACCAAAATCAATAAAGATCTATCACATGCTTTCTTTGTGTACAAGCACGGATCCATATCACTACAGTTGTAGCCCTTTGACTGCATAAATGCATCGAACTTATGATATCATTCCCTAGGTGCCTGCTTCAAGCCATAGAGACTTTTCCTCAATCTGCACACTAGGTGTTCCGTGCCAGGCTCTGTAAAGCCCTTAGGCTGCTCCATGTAAATATCATCATACAAGTTTCCATGTAAGAATGTTGTCTTGACATCCATTTGATACAAGTCCAAGTCAAGCTATGCAACCAAAGCCAAAACCAAGTGCAGGGTGGTCATCTTAACCACAGGAGAGAAGACCTCATCAAAGTCAACACTATGTTCCTGCTTAAAACCCTTTGCTATCAATCTAGCCTTGTATGGTAGCTTGGGATGTTGAGGGGTACTTTTCAACTTGTATACCCACTTGCATGGCAGAGCCTTCTTGCCACTAGGCAACGAAACCAAATCCCAAGTATGATTCCTATGTGATGAGTCTATCTCAGACTGCATAGTCCTCTCCCAAGAGTGGCTGTCACCCCTACACATAGACTCATCATAGGTGAGAGGCTCTCATGTATCTATAACTAAGACATAGTGTATAAAGGGCTCAAAGTGGTCAGGAAGGCATCTATTTCTAGTAGAACGCCTCACTGCAGAGATCATGTTGCTTGTCCAACATCATGTCTAACATATCAACTGCTGATGCAGGCTATTCAGCTAGCTATACGGGAGCAGGCAGCTCCTCTTGAAAGATAAGCTTATGTATCTCCACTATCTTCTTAGGCTACTTATGCATTTTGTACTCATGCAATACAATGTCATGGTTGCGGATGACTTTCGGTGCCTACGGATCCTAGAGACGATATCCCATCTCATCTGCATCTCCATAGCCAAGGAATATGCATTTCACACTTTTAGGATCTAGCTTATTGCGTTGTCCTTGGGCACATGGCAAAATGCCTCACATCCAAAGACATGCAAATGAGTATAAGGGGGAGGCTTTTCCTATCCATACCTCCTCTGCAACCTGGAAGTCAAAGCCATTGCAAGGCAATCTATTAATGATATATACTATAGTCATAACTACGTCAGCCTAGAAATGTTGTGGTAAGCCTGGATGGCTCAACATACTGTGTACCCTCTCCTGGATAGTCCTATTCATGCACTCAGCCAGATCATTCTGGGGAGGGGTTAAGTGCTGGTCAATTATTGCTTAATACCCTGCTCATCACAAAACTACTCAAAAGCACGTGAGACATACTCACCCCCATTATTTGCACTTAGGCATTTCAGCCTATGCCCATACCAAGACATCATGCTTCTACTTTAAGGAATAAGCCCAAAGCTTGCATGAAAAGTCATCAATAAATGTAATGAAGTACTTCGCACCCCCTAGTGACTAATAGGGCATGGGTCCACAAACATCAGAATACACAAGCCAACGGCTCACCCATATGTGACATACTAGACTTCTTATGCAAGTTCCTAGTCTGCTTGCCATATAAACAATGATCACATGACACAAAGTCAGAAGAGTCAAAAGAAGGTGGGATATACTACAAAGCACGAAGTATTTTCATTCCTTTAAGAGACATATGCCCCAAATGAGCATGCCAAAGAGATACATGTAGGATAGAACCCACTACCAAAACATGATCAAGAGTAGAACCAGATACAAATGCATGAGAGACATGTGAGGCATCCAAATTCTTTCTATTTATCTCTTCTTGAAGAAGAGCACTATCAACATCAGATAGCTTAAGTGTAGTAGCAGAGGCACACAAAGTAGTATGAAAGATATTCCAAAAGAGTCATTAAGAGTGCCAAGCAAGAACAAGGGGAGTCACATCCTCCTTAAAATCAATGCCTTGTGAAACCAAATGTTTCAGGATAGCATGAAACTGGTTCAAATGAGCAGACATAGTCACATTCTCCTTTATGCAGAGATTCAAAAGCTGTTTTAACTAGTATATCTGGGAAGCATGACTTTTCTTGTCATATAAGTTCTTAATTTTTTCCCAAAGATCCCATGCACTCTGTGATTCCTCAACTACATTGTAGTGTACATGTTCTGTGAGAGACAATATGATAGTGGACTTGCACAATTCATCAAGCTCAAGCCATTGATCATTAGACATCGTTGCGGGCTACTTGCCCACTCAATCTCAATGGTTTAACATGCGATTTCTGCACCAACACTTGCCATATTTGGCTTTTCTAATAGCCATAGTTTATACCATCCAACTTAGTGATGTTGAATATATCACTATTAGTGGAAGAACTAGCCATAATGCAAGCTCGAAACAATGCAAAACAGTCAAAATAGCTTGTTGTATACTGTTGTAAATAGCCCAAAACCACGAGCAAACCAAGACAAAATGGCAAAGTACAAGTAATCAATGATGTTGCCCACTAAATACTATCAATAATACATCAAAATGACATGATTCGACCCAATAAATACATAACAATCTGCATAAAACAGCTTGCTGTAATAAATGACAACAGTGAATAAATGAGAGAAAATAGTGAGCTAATAGAGATCCAACGACAACAGTGAGATTGCCAAGTCCAATCCTGCATCAAGCAGGCATAACAGAGGTACTATGACAGCCAATGAACATGAGCCAAACACCCAAATGTGTCATGAGAGTGATACATCCCCTAAGTAATAAGCAAGATATACACACCACTGGCAAGACTTGACAAAGGGATGTATGCTCAATGAACATGGATCAAATTAGCTCATAAGCATCCAAGAGCATACATGGAAGTATCTACCAAGCAAATATCATAGTCAAGGATGTGTAAGAGATCCCAGTCTCAAATCTCAAGTAATAGCTCAAATGCATAACCCGCAAGCTCTGGGTAAATCCAAGACCATAAGCATAAAGCTTCCACTGGTACAAAAGTCACTGACAAATGAGTAACTGAGCTTAGAGATAGCATGTAAATGCATAAGGCATCTCATAGCCAAGACCGTACATCATGAGAGCACCAAGAGCATGTAAGCAGCCAAGCATATGATAGCATCCAAGTACATCATGTATGAACCTAAGTCAATCTCTGACAAGCCAAGAAACATCCAAAAGAGGTTCCAAAGTATCCAAGTACAAGCCCAATTGAAGCTCCAAGTGGCAAAGAAGCTCAAATAATGTAGGTATCATCCATCACTGACATATGCTTCAAAGCATGTACCAAGGGGTCATGCATAGACCATAGGTATAGCCTCTGTCACAAAGCATGCCAGTGTAGACCAATGTCAAGTAAGTGCCAACCAATACATAGCTCAAACGAGGCTCAAAATACATTTTGGAACCATCCAAGACATTTTCCAACCTCCATTTGCATCCAAATAGTCATAACAAGCATCTGGGAAGCACTCGAGAACAATAGGTATAACATAACCTGAGTTAAATAGCTTCATCCCTACTCTATTATAGCAATAAATTCACAATCAAACTGAGCATAAACAGGGCCAAAATCAGCACCAAATCAATGGCATATCATATGCATAGCTTCCCATAACATCCGAGCATGATTCAGGTACCTAATGACATCAATAGCTATAGTGCTAAGCAAGCATAAACATCAAATGGTAATGTAGCACTATTTGGGGCTGCTTGTTATGACAGTTTTAGACTAAAGTATATCAGATCCAAATGTCAATGCCAAGCTCAAGCCTTCAATGCCATAGTTGAAGCATGCTCCTATACCTCAAATGAGACCTTTGTGTGGTGCCAATGGCCTAAAGGGGTGCTGGAGATGAAGGGCGCATTTTTGATAGGTTGAGAAAATGCTGCAAGCTACTAGAATCACATTTTTGATATTGCTAAGGGAGATGGGCACCACTTCATGGTTAGGGAGATTCTATGGCTCCCAAAGAAGCTTCCCAAGAGGCCTCAATAGGTATAGAAGAGAGAGAGCTCAGTTCCAAACCTTCATGGGCTGAGCCATGGCTGCCCTATTCTTCAAACATTGTGGACTGAAATAAAGAGTGGAATGAGAGCTCCAATACTTACATATGAATGCCCTGAGGTTTCCCAAGAAGGCCCAATGCTTGCTTGAGAAGGATGAGACCGACAGGAGTTGCGGAGCTTCGAATGCTATGAGCATCAATTCATCATTTTCCTAGTTGCAAATCCTTTAGAATTCCCACTAACTTAAGTTTGTGCATTCAACACCTGCCCATAATACATATTCTCACCCACATACCCAGTTTCAAATGTAGAGATCCTTTACTTCAATTCTTTCCTTCTGACGGGAAGCCTCATGCAAACAACTAACATACATCACTCTCAATACGACGAAGAATAGCCCTCTGCTGTCTCTCACTCATATCAATACATCTGAAAGATCTGCATACTCTGTGCCCCATGCAACAGAAGAAGGAAACGAGACAAAAGGAAGACTCTTATTACCATAATCTAAAAACTGAGAACTCGCATTAGCCAATTGGCTTCAACAACCCCATCTTCAATATACTACCATCATGCTCCACGGCTCCGATAACTTCAACTGCATGGCCTCTTTCTTCAATAAACTTGTTCTTCTTCTTCTGAGCATCAGATTTCTCCCTTCTCTTCAGACTATAAGATCCCTCTCTCTCTCTCTCTCTCTCTCTCTCTCTCTCTCTCTCTCTCTCTCTCTCTCTCTCTCTCTCTCTCTCTCTCTCTCTCTCTCTCTCTCTCTCTCTCTCTCTCTCTCTCTCTCTCTCTCTCTCTCTCTCTCTCTCTCTCTCTCTCTCTCTCTCTCTCTCTCTCTCTCATATGCTAATTGTCTTGTGTAGAACCCTTCTCCCCCTCTCTTCTTTAAAAAAAGAACTCCTCACGTTTTTACTGTTTTCCCTATTCTACCAAGCTGCCCCCTACTTCCCCTCAGTTACTAGATGGAAAACATGCCCCTTGCCATGTAAAATTCCACTTGGGGACTCAAAATCGGAAGCGAGAACACGTTCTCTGTATGAGGATATCTCTTCTTGCATGAGGCGTGTGTGCCTTTAAGTGGGAGGTCTTTGGGAGTTAAAGGCCTCATGTGCCTAGCTGACTATATTTACCTTATACTTAGTGCCCACATGCTTGTACATTGCACATGGCAACTATCCATCTCACTATTTCCTCATCGTTGTACCGGGAGCATCGATGGGTTGTGAAGTGGAGTCTATTGTTGCATCAATACCGATCGACTTGCCTATCTTCAAAACAACCTTAAAAGAATCAAATGGACAAAAGACCTTAAATCCCATCCTCAACATAAGTGGAGAACAAATTTTTCAAAATCATTACCTTTACAACCAAGTGCTCTGCATTCTTCCAACCAAGCACATTGCCATTTTAGGGTGCTCGCACCACAATAATTATTGTAAATATGATTTTCCAAATCTTCCCCCACAAATACAAAATCCTAAATATATTTGATGAGCCTCCAACTTACAAAATTATTGATGCATTTGAATTTCACAATTTGAATTATTGTTAACCTAATCTAGGGATTTAAGAATTTTTCTTGTATTAATAAGGATATAACTCCAACATAGTATGGCAGCTTGGGATCGTTTTTTAGTGTTTCGAGCCATGTTCACATCAGGGATGCATTCCTTTGTGTACGGATGGAGAAGAGATGTGATGTGCATCCTAAATTGATTATAAGATCCGTCCCCGTTATACTAAGAAAGAAGATGGGTTTGGGATTGGCGTTACTACTACATAGATGCGAATCGTTTTCACTACATTCAGATAAACAAGATCATAACTACTTTCATATTCGCTCTATCAAGAAGAAGAAATCCCACTTTGTATACCCACAATTGAAGAGCCATTTGCCTAGACCACTATGTTTATGATGAAGTAATAAGAGTAATCCTGACCAATAGAGTATTAGTACAAGGCCACACATGCCACTATGGACTCCATATAGAAGGTCTTCCCAATCCTCCTTCACAATACATGCTTTTGGATATCCATCATGAACCCCCATGCTACTATCCTATTTATCTAACTGATTATCAGCCCTAGAGTGCTATCCTAAAATTGTATTCTTGTTATCCATCCATATGAAGTAATCTTTGTACTTAGAACTCTCTCTAATGTAATAAAGAAATTCGGCTATTATTATTACAGCCATGAATAATGAAAAGGGTCTTGAAGTCTTTGCAAGATTGTATACTTTTATACTAGACATATGTTGTAAATTTAAAAATCATGGATTCACTTATTGAAAACAAGAGAGGAACAAAAATGGTAGCATGCAAAACGTACATCTAATCTTGTAAATGTTATCAATCCCCAAGGTATTATGCCTTCCATACCTATGCTTACCCTAGCTAAAGTGCAAGAGAAGAAATTCCTTCTCATGTAAATCAAGCCGCATGAATTTGATGGCCAAGGGAGGGACATAGAATCTGAAGTGAAAAATTGGATTGAATAAATGGAAGATTTCTTTACTGTTGTAGGAACCACTCCTCCTAATCGGGCAATGATAGCTAAGCTAAAGCTTACAGGTAAAGCCTGGCTTTGGTGGAAGAAATGGTGCAAGGACCAAGGGGTTTCTGAAGAAACCATTACTTGGGAAAAGCTGAATGAAGTTGTGCAGGTGCGATACATCCCACCAACATACTGCACCTTAAAGATGAATGAATTCTTTAATGCTGTTTGGGTTAGCTTGGAAGCCTAGTATTCCAAATTTGTATCCCTTTTAAAGTATGGCCCGCCCATGGACATCTCCCAACATGTATTGACATTTTTCCATGGACTAAACCCTCCATTGGATAGTTGTCTCAAAGCAATGCACCCATTTGAGGTATTGACATTTTTCCATGGACTAAACCCTCCATTGGATAAACTTAGCTAAGGCTTGCCTATTATTTTTTCATTCTCACTATGTGCCAGACACTGAATTATACTCCATGAGAGAGAGAGAGAGAGAGAGAGAGAGAGAGAGAGAGAGAGAGAGAGAGAGAGAGAGAGAGAGAGAGAGAGAGAGAGAGAGAGGGGGGGGGGGAGGAGGAGTGAGGGAGGGAGAATACTAGAATCATGAGAAAATAGGAGGAGGGAAAAATAGGAGGAAAAACATAAAGGAAGAGGAGAATATAGGAGAGAAGAGCAAGAAGAAAGAGAAGAAGATAAGGAGATAGAAGAAGGAATAGAGGAATAGAAGAAGAGGCAGGAAGAAGAGAAAGGATAGAGTAAGGAGAAGGGGCCAATCAAAGAGGAGAGCCAGAAGATTCCATCATCATCGACAACCACCATGAAGGGAGCACTACTTCGAGCTTGCAGAAACTCTATCCACTCTCTTATCTATAGCATGTGTGGAAAACTCCTCTTATCTCTACAAGGTCTCTGTTTTGCGAGTATATACCCAGCAGTTCGCCAACGAAGCTCAAACGGCTAGCGTGTAAGAGTCTCATATCTATGATGGCCCCAAAGAGACACTACTCTAGGAGTGGGAAGCGCAGGATCTGCAAATGGAGCTGCAAGCATGGACAAAGTGTCACCTCTCACAATACGATCCCAGATTCTTTTCATAGGCTAATATTCATTTCATATAGGGGAGTAGGAATATAACGAAATTTCCTTCAAATTTTAGACAAAATTTTAATAGTTTACCAAATAAACAAGTTAAATTTTGACAAGAAAGAAATGTTAGAATGACATAGGAAATATTAATTTAGATCATAAATTTTGAGAATAAGGACAGCTGCATGTAATCACAATGCATCAAATAGATTCATACTTAAAATGAAAAAAATTCAACTAGGATAGGAAATGACATAAATTTAAGAAAAACTGAAGGGTAGCCACATATTAGCAAAGTGCATCGAATAAATCAATATTAAACTCAAAAAGATCAATTAGAAAATATATGATAAATTTTTTAGCAAGGAACATGAATCAAGTAATTTCATCAAATATATTTTGGGCATCCATGAGTCATGTGCACATAAGGGAAAGTGAATTAAGGTAGTTAGAAGTAATTCGTCAAATTAGTTAAATTAATTGAGTAGAAGATACCCTCTTTGATAGAGTAAATTACACTCATTTTTAGTTAAGTTAAAATTATCAAAATTGTGTACCTAGTTATTAGAAACTTAAGACAATTAGAATAAAAATCATAAAAAATTACAATATGAATCTTGATCAAAGAAGCAAACATAAAAACCTAAGTGATCCTCTTTCAAAAAATTAGAAACTTAAATTTCCTAGGAAAGATACTCCTTGTTAGCTTACGTAGCTTATAAAACAAACTCACATGTGGGAGGACTCCAAGGTTTTCAACAACTTTCATAAGCTAAGACAAGTCTTAGCCATACCTTGGCACATAGAAGTCTAGTAAAATAGCAAAGGCTTGTAATAAGGCCAAATGTTCAATAAGGGGTTTAGATCGAAAAGGATTGCAAGTAAAACTCTAAAACAACTAGGTGAATTAATAATACTTAAGGAGGGATCCAACAAAAAAGACTATTTAGATTTGAGGTTTCAAGGAAACCTAAGAAAATCCAAGAAGGAGACGAGGCCAAGTTGAAAAGAATTGCTACTAGGTTAAATCCTACTCTTGATGATTGCCTTCCTATTTGTGATTGCAATAGTGCTTGCAAGTTTTGCTTGATGCACCTCAAAGATTTGATTGTATAAATTAGAATAACCATGCCCAGGTGTAATGCACGATGGCCCCATGCTGCGACGCACCCTGGAGAGCCAAGCCTCGAGAGGAAGGTACCCCCAAAGGGGGGGTGATGATGATGTGAGGAGGAGGAGGATGGTAGCAAGTTGATGGAGCAAAGGGGTGAGGGATCTTTAATTAGTTAACTAAAAAAATTTATTTAAAATCAATTGGGGGCGCCATTGAAAAAGGTGGCATGTTTTTATCCTTATAATAAGGTTTAAAACCTTATGACTTAGCTCCTCTTTCCACCAATGCAATTTTCACAAAGTACATGGCTACATGTATTTAACATTGGTATTGTTTGTTGTATTTGCTCGTGCATTTTGGATTGTTGATATAGGGCCCACCACATGGGAAGGTCATGCTTTGTGTAATGGTCCCACCACATTTGAGAGTCTTGCATTGTCAAATCCTCCCTCCATGTGTAGTTTTTTATGCGAGGGCATCATGCCGATTAGGAAAAGAAAAGGGCGAATAAACGAAGAAAATGGTTTAGATAAGTTATAATCAATTACCTAGGGATGCACATTATGATCATGCCTTGGGGTGTGCTAGAAGGTAAGTCTCTCTCTCTCTCTCTCTCTCTCTCTCTCTCTCTCTCTCTCTCTCTCTCTCTCTCTCTCTCTCTCTCTCTCTCTCTCTCTCTCTCTCTCTCTCTCTCTCTCTCTCTCTCTCTCTCTCTCTCTCTCGTCAAGCACTCACACTCTTTTGTTTTTTAATTTGCTCCTCTCATGTTGGTAGGAGTCAGTCATTGTTTGATTATATCTAATTTAAATTAGGATAAAAGGAATCGTGCTAGATCTCTCCCAAGGCTAGCTACAAAACCCTTTACCAAGGGGGTTGGTTTTTTACTACTTCGAAGAGCTTGAACCAACCTGGTTAGCAAGAGATTTCTCCATAGAGAAGCCTTATGTAAGAGGAAGTGAGGGTGCTATGAGGATTATGGCTAAGAAACCCCTTAGGCTCCTAGGAACCACCCAAACCCATGTGTGACTCAAGATGGACTTCCAGAGGGCCCCGTTACTAGTTAGGGACAGAATCTTGGTAGAAATAAGACCTTCGGGTCATTCTTCCGTATGGGCAAGAGGTGGATACTTGTATAAGACTCTTTAATAAATAAAAACTTTATTTAAAGGGACTATTGTTCTTATTTGTGTGCTGTGATTTAATTTACATGAATGAACACTCTGATTTAAAAGGCTAATTAAATATGCTAATTTATTTGTTCAACATAAATGTCTTAGGTAGTTAGTTAACTAAATTTGTCCAATTGAGAGAAGCAGGAATGTAAGATTCCCGATGACTCCATCCTAAGGCAGGGTGGTATATCGGTAACGTGAGAGCTTCTCCATAGTTCGACATGCTGTATTATAGATAACATCGACCAAGTAAAATCAATTAGCACAAAAGGGAATGGAGTGAGACTTTGCCCTATGGGCAAAGGGGTTGGTGTGTCTATACTCCCCCTCGTTTCTCACTCTTCTTGAACTAAGTGCAACACGAGTCAGCTTCGATTTGAGTGATCTAGCACAAGTAGATAATCGAAGATCAACACTAGTTAAATTGATATGTGACCTTAGCTCACTTTAGGAATTCAAAATTCAGGCTGATTCTTGTGGCAACGGCCAAGACTTTTCCTAGTGAGGTGGACTCAAGAGAGCCTAAGCAATAAACCTTATGTTATTCGAAAGAGTACTAAGCAACATCACCTAGGAAAACATCTAGATGGACTACTAAAGCGTGATGTCGAGGACATCTTAGTTGGGAACATTATAAGTACAAGCTACATTAACATTCTTCATGTTACTTCTTCGATAAACAAAGTACCCTCTACGTCATTGAGCTTAAAGCTATCATCGGGAGGGTTTGCACTCATAACAATGTGAAATCCCAAGACTCAGGCAGTGTAATAAGCAAAAAAAAAATAGGACTTAATGTTCTCCTCAAACTTTAGGCCCTGTTCGAAGTAAGCTGACTGAAAATGGAATGAAACTCATTTATGTGAGAAGACATAAATGTCCCTTCGTTTATACAAAGATCCATGAGTTTCTTAAGCCAATACAGTTGTATTTTTGTAGGACTCTAGTGATCATAGAGATCACAAATCTATTTCTTAATGCATAAGCACCACCCATAGTCTCAATGACATTGAAGTATACCTGCTTTGATAATGAGAAAATAATGGTAGACTTACATAAGCTCTTCCCAATCCTCTGTAGTGTCATAAAGTTCTAGCTTTATGCCCTCTAATTTCAATATCTTAACTTTATTATTTTAACCAATACTTGCCAAATATGAGTCTTCTAATAGTAGAAGTTATTAACATCCCAACTTCTCTATGTTGAAGATAGCATTGTCATTGAAAGCATTTGAAGCACTTGCCATTATGTCTACCAAACAAAGAGAATACGAGCTAGTGTAATAATAGAAAATCTATCCCAAAACCAAGTCAAAAAGCATGCAACAAGAGGGAGACAAAGCTAATACACTACTATCCACAAGCATGAAGGAGTAGAGTGTTGAATACAAGTATCTGCTCTTAAAAGAACTTCTCAAAAATTGATTTTTAGCATGAATGTCTATAAATTGTAGTAAATGAACATGTAATTGTGGGTAATCATGCAAAATATTAAGCTTCCACTACCAGGAAAATCTGGGTAGCAACCGAGATGTATAATGCAACTAGCAGTGTAAAGTCAAAGCATAAACCACAGAGTACCAAAGATTATCAAAATATCCAAGGTGTCAAACACATAGATGCATAACAATGTGCATGCCAAGCATGTATCCACCACTCGAAATAAGCAGTACAAGATGTCCCAATCAAAGATAAATTAGCCCACTGTCACAAACCTCTACAATGGACAGTATATGCAAAAACCAATAGAGAATAAGAGTCTCCCATTGACTCAAATCTCTACAAAGAAAATACCAAGTACTCCCACATGCAAATCTGGAGTATCCAAAGTAGCAAAGGAAGCTCAATGTATAGAGCTCATAGCATCTGGGTGTCAAAAATACATCATGTATTACATCTGGGAGTATATACATACAATGTCTTTACAATTAGAACTTATTGAAGCAAATAGCCACTACCCAAAAGCAACCAGTTGAGCTCAAATCCAAGGCTCAAGGCTTACCATAAACATATCCAAGCACAAAAATCAATGCCAAGCATCAACATAACCATGTAGCATACTTGATTAGCATGTAGACATTCAATATATAAATATTCACTATGTATGCTTGCTGTCCAAAATTTACTATAGCAAGGAACCCTTTAAATGTTGAGATATTGGAGCTCTAATCAATCCAAGAAGCTTGCCTAAGCATCAAACCAACATGTGGGCATCAAAAGCATATCACATAAGCATCATATGAGTCATAGGCATTCAAATACATATTGCTCATAAGATATTACAACCTATGTATCATGAATCACAGTCAATGGCTGAAGGTGTTCAACCTCAAACCTTGCAAATGGAGCTCAAGACGAAGTCAAAGAAGCTAATAAGAATCCCCTTATGCTGGGCAACAAGTAGGAGGAATGCTAGATGCAAGAGCCTAATGTTGTCAGTGGTGTTGAGACAACCATAAAAATTACACCGCAATTTATGGGCTATTGTCTTGAGGGATGCTCTCTAGTGTTTGATCTTACTAGGTCACTTAGGAAGCTCAAATACCTCCAGGAAGGGGCTTGATCAATGGTGGAAGAGCTAGAGCTAAGTGAAGAGGCAACAAGACTTATGCATACCTTGGTGTGTAGCTATTATAAAAGCTTCAAATCAAGCTCTTCTTTCTAAGCTGAATGCAATGCTAAAGAAGCTCCTCAAAAAGGTGTAGTAAGAATGGAAGCATAAGCAAAAGCAAGAGCTATGGAGGTTTAACGAGAAAGGGTAAGATAGTATGTGGGAACTCCAATAATCACAATGTGTAACCCACCTTCCCTTATTTTATTATCGTGTAAAGAATAAAGAATAAAGTAATAGTGATGCGATGTATAGAGTACATGTATGCGGGTAGACAGCTAGACACAAGTGGCCTTTAACTTCCAACAAGCACTACTAGAAGACATTATGGATAGCCACTTTGTTTGCTTCACATATCCATTCTACCCAAAGTTGTCTATCCAACTGTGGAAGTTACTGAAAGTATATCTACTCAACAAGGGGTGTCTAATCCACACTCTACAATCATTTTTTAAGAATAAAGAAGAAATTAATGAGACAATGACAACAACAATAATAAAAGACAAAATAAAATGACGAAGAAAGACAAAATAGTAAAAAGTAAAAGCTCTTAATATCTTTCTAACCTCATAGCTTTTTCCTCTCACAACATGACCTCAAGGCATATCAATAGCAGAACATCCTGAGCTTGGTCAAATGACCTATCAACACCCTTCACCTCATAGCAACCACATGCCTATGAAGTCTTCATCCACATCATCAACCCACCACCTACCAAAGCTATAAAGACAACCCCTACCTCTTCATCAAAGAACAACTATCACTCCTTCAACAGGATCACTATACTAGGACCATCCCCAACATGAAGCACCTACCATTGACATTGACTATCAAGGGATTGGCACTCGTCTAGAAGGGAGGCAATATTAGTCGCATTTCTAAAGGGCAAGCCAAAGGAAGACAAAGTGTAAGTGTTACAATTCCCTAAAGGACTCATAAACTTTGAGCTTCATCAAGATTATTTTTTAGACTTAAATTGTATTATTTTGAGAGCCGAGCTTACTCTTATGCAAATTGCAACACATTTTGAAGTTGAATTAATAAAATTGCAATGGATATGAAGGTTGTGACATGAAACTTCTACTCATTTTAGTTAAATGATATCCTATTAATCTAAGATGCATACATAAACAAAAGAGGACTAATCAAAGGCCAAAAAAATGGATAGAATGAACAACTTGAAAGAGGAATAGAGGGACTCATGCTTGGGTGTGCCAACTTTAAGAGATTCCTTCTCTTACTTCTCTTATTCACTATCGTATCTTATTGAGAGCGAGTGTGTGTGTGTGTGTGTGTGTGTGTGTGTGTGCGCGTGTGCGCACGCGCACATGTGCATGGATGTGCGTGTGAGAGAGGGACCATCGAGAAAAGTTCATCCACCTCTTGTGTCTTCTTCTTCCTCCTCTTTTCATATAGCACCTCATGGAGCATTCTTCGATCAAATGTAAGAGCGATGGAGTAGCAAATGAAACCAAGAAATACCACTTAGATTGTGGAGCCATTTGCAAGTCTACTGAGCATCAACTACAATGCAATAGGTAAGTACTATATGGAGTTGTATGCTCATGTGGACGCATAAACAAAGGCTTGTTCATAAACCTAAAGCTTATGAAGGCTAAGGTGATATTTTGTGCCTCGAACATTGTTTTAACAAACATAGATGAAAAAAGATTCTAACAATAATTAGCATGGATACATTAACGTCATGGATAGTGCCATATTGTAAATCGAGCAAAAAAAGCATCACCATTTTGATCACAAAACGCAACATAATTGAGGAAAAGTAAAAGCTCAAGGATTAGGTGATTATTGATTAAAGCTTTAAAGCAAGCTACAATCCCACATAGAAAAACTACATCATGGAGAGAAAGGAGAGGGCTTTTGGGAAGGATGTGAATGCTCCCCAAAAGATTATCGAACACTAAGTAATTGATGATGTACAGCAAAGGATACAACAAGACCTAAGAGTCTAAAACAAATGTTCATAAAAAACGTTTTTGGTGGCAAGTATAAAAACCAAAAAATATGGAGAAATTTTTAAATCAAATATACATTTATCATTGTTATATCTAAATAGTTAGTAAAGTTCAAGATTCTAAATGTCCTTTAGATTTTAAAGGGTTCTTTGAAACTCTTATAATTCATTTTCCATTAAATCTCATTTTTTCATGAATATTGGACCAAAAGCAATTGAAGTCACCAAGAAAGCTAGTGAAACTTTGGAGGAGTACCAACCTAAATAAAAGAGAAACAAACCAAAGAGGAGGTGGAGTCATAACCACTCGCGCTGCATATGAAGAGTGACATAAAGAGAAAGTTGCAACTCAAGAAAAAGAGGTAGAGAAGTGAAAAAGAAAAGCTGAGAAAATGGTATGAAGCACTAATGTAAGAAGAGGAGTTGGAGAAAATATTAGAGAAGGTGGCAAATCTGTCCATGTAAAGCAAAGCATGAATCAAAAAACGTCAAGAGCTACAAACTAAGAGAGTAGTCCATAGGTGCCATAGAGGAGAAACTCAAAATAGTTACATAATTTCATAAAGTGTGTGAAACATGTCAGTTTGGTAACCAAGCAAGACATCTGCTCTTCATATAACTACACACTTTTGGAAACACACAAACTGCTAGAGTGACCATGTAGAGAGGTGCTCAACCCATGTAACATGATCTACCACAAGAGCTCCAAGAGATTTAGAAATTGCTGCTGGGCTAATCAAGAAAATAGACTGAGAAGTAATTGAATTATACAAAAGCTTGCCAAATATGAATAATAATACATAAGAGAGCCTCAAGATGTAAATTTTCTCAAAAGCAATGATAACGTGATGTGGCGATTGCTTGGGATAAGTAAGGCACAACCTGTGGGGTTCATTATCATCTTGAGGTACATTTTCATAAAGATGTAATGAATGGTGCAAGTTTGGATCTATAAACATAAATGCTTTACTGTATAAGGCATCCCCCTTGTTCCTGATGTACATCGCCATAGGCAGATATTTCCACTGCATCCATGTCCCTTCCTGTGCCACATTAGAACACTATGAATGTGTTAAGAGTTGCCAATTTATGCTGTTATTTCTGTGTCATTTTTTAGTAGATTCATTATTATCTTCTTTTTCAGCAACCAATCGTATTGCCTACATGCAGTGCTTTCCTGGCATATTCATAACTTGCCTAAGCCCTAAAGACTTCTTCCAAATTTTTATGTTCATAATGCTAGGAACTAAATGCTTTGGGGATTAGTCTGGGTTGCTTGCAAATACCTGACAGACGACAATAGGCACTCTTTTGAGCTAACTCTGTCTTTGAAACATCTCGCCGATTGCCTTTTGCTCGGTTTGCTGTTGCCTGAAAGAGGCATCTCAGGTCAGAAAGAGTTACTTAACCAGCAAGAAAATTACCAGGGATTTCACTTGCATAAGTTAAACATTAAGCCTTAGTACGTAGTTTGGAAACACCTATGATTAGGTACACTTTGCTGTCCCTGAGGCTGTGATTACACCCAATCTAGGGTCTTTCTAAACAAGCATGTAGTTGTTCCTTCTGGGAAGTAATGGTTGCTATTAGATGTGCTCATGTCTTAGCTTTTGCTTTACTACCCTTTTCCAGTGATGAGAACTAGAGAGTGCAAGAAGAAATCTTCTTGTTCATTATTCAGAGGGGGGGGGGGGGAGATCTAAGTAACAGATATGTATTTTACATTCCATTTTGTACCCTTACACAAGTTGAAACATGCAGAAACCCCAGTCACGATCAATCAATTGGCTAAAGTTTGTTCCTAATTTGAAAAGAAAGAAATGTTTGATTCATCAAGAGGATGAACTGGAATGGGAGTTACTTCAAAAATATTTAGTTAATGCCTGATCATCAATTTGATCTAGCTGGGGATTGTTATTCGACTTAATTCTCTCAGAAGGGATTCCTGTTAGAGTCATCAAGAAATTATGGCAGGTGGACCGATGTGAAACTTCAGCCTCACCTGCATTATTTGACAGTTCTGGAGTGTGCTTGCTCCTCCCTGCATGTTACCACAATGCTTGTAGATTAGCACTCCCAAAATAAATATATTTATAAACGCTTCCAGTCTTGTTACGCCTTACCAATGTCATAAGATAAGCGTGATAATACTGCTTATCTGGACAAGCTATTTAGCATCACTTCAGGTACCACATGCATCAAACTAAAGCAAAGAATGAAAACATCACGTTAGGTTGCAACCAAAGCACAAGCAGGTACAACATTTTTCTGTGTTGAAGAAGATTTTTTTAACTGGAAGAGGGACAACTCTGAGATCAATGGAAGTTGCTACAACTCCACTAACTTCCTATGCTCATGCACTTCCATTGACAGGTGAACATGCAGTTGCTTCAAAACTATCAATATGAGAAAACCTTTCCACAACTGATCAGATTGAGATACTGTCCCATGACTGATCAGATTACCAAGATGCAAACCGGCCAACATAATGATTGAGAATAATGACTGCAAATTCATCATTCTGCAAAATGCAAGGGTAATCTTGCAGCCTGGTAGCATCCCAACACTTCGATGCTGTACGCTACTGACTTGACACCAAAAAGTAACACAAAGGTAATACACATTGTGCACCAAGTAATCTTTCCTGAGGCTTACTACTAATTTTCTGCTCACCCTCTGCATAAAATATGGAGCATGAGTTTAGTCAACTGTCATTTAGGTCAACTTCTTGAATATTGCAAAAAATTCAAGGGAGCTGTATTAAACTCTTTTTAAGTGGGGTTTTAATGTTTGACATGTTTTCAAAGCCATGCTTACCACAGGATTAGCATGGACCTGCTTTCTCTGCTTTCTTCCAGTTGATGAGTAGCAAAGGACATAAAAGCATAAATGTGCTGAAAGAAACTAGAATGCCTAAACACAAATGCCGCTCATACTTTGTAATTTGACAGACGCCACCATCATGTAACAGGCAACCCTTGTATAGAAAAAGCTGAAAATGCTGGGGTCCACTGATAGCTATAAAATATCAACTTAAATGCCCAAATACTTACAAAAAGCCTAAAAACTCAAGATAGCTCCCATTGAACCCCCCAACTGTTGCCACGATAGTTCATGTTTGTCTTCAAGACTGCTGCCGTTGTTGGCACAGGCCTTCCTCACCCACAACAGGACCTGTGCATAAGCTACTGCTCCTGCTACACATGCTGATTTCAATCTCCCAAATTGCAACCTTTGCTGCCTGGCAACTGCACCCCCCCGCCCACTCTGCTGCTTCAACCTGCCACACAGCAACCTGACATCAAAAATCAGCTGTTTGCACCATAAATGCAGCCTCTGCTGCCCAAACTTCTGTTACCATCGAAAAAGTAGATTTTTCCTCATCCTCGACGACTCTTACCTTTAGCATCATACAGCCTAGAGCACCACTGGTTGCCATGGCCACTGGCGTCCAAACCTAACTTCTTGACCCGGACAATTGAATGTTGTCAGTATGTCACTGTGCTAACCACCTTTTCACTTGCCAATGCCTTGGCTGTTTGCTACTACTCATAACTGACCTGACTGCTACTGATGTGACCCTCAACCTGCTCATCCAATTTTTTCATCAGGCTCCCTAGTGCCCCTTGCACCTACCTTGCTTGTCCACACTTCGGAATTGGCTATGCTTCAACGATGGCCACCAGTTGCCATGGCCATTGGCCTCCAAACCTACCTTCCTGACCTAGACAATCGAATGTTGTCCATATGTCAGTATGGCTACCACCTTTTCACTTGCCAATGCCTGGCTGTTTGCTACTACTCATACAACAAAACACTAACAATAAATGAACTCAAAAACACAAAGAATGGAGAGAATTAAATGATGACACAATGAGCCTCACACCTTTATTTCTAGAATCAAGGTTGAGCGAGCGAGAGTCAGTGATGACAAAGTGGATCAAGATGACAACATGATCCATGCTAATCAAGGCACCGACACCTATGGAAGGAGTGTGCCAATGGAGGGAGAAAAATGCAATCATGGAAGCAAGGGATGTTTGTGAGAGTGTGCAATATAAAGGAAAGCTCTTCCTCAGCCTGTTTGTGCAGATTGCAGCAGTCACCAACCTTACCAAGTGTAGCCAAAGGCTGTGTTTTGCAGTTCCAGCTGTCGCCTACATCATCCTCTTCATTCTCAACATGTTCCCTCCTATCTACAAGCTGTCACTGCCTCTTTCAGCCTGATCTAGACACAAATCTGCGTTTGCACTGCAGCTGCTGCTCACATACGAGGGCTAGCTACTGCGTTTCATGATCCATTCAAAATCTCAAAGGATGGCACACTCTCCAACTCATCTCTCTATCCCGGTCCTTTAGAGACATGGGAGTTCGAGGTTTTGCATTCATTCACCCTAGTGTGTTTACTACATTGAGCATTGTACTATTCATTATTTGTTCTTCTTCCATGTTCATTGTCTCTTAGTTGCTCTCCACCTTTGTGGAGAGAGGGACCCAATGCCCACATAGCTAGTGACTCACTATTGTTTCTATATTGTCTTATATCTTGGTATATGTTGTGACAGAGTGCAATGGAGTGAGAGGCAAAAATGAGCAAGAACAGAGCTAAGAGTGAGAGTGAGAGAATTCAAATGTGAGTGTACCAGTGTGTTTTGGTACACAAAGAATAAAAATGTATTTATATGTTATGAGTTTACACCCAATTACACCCAACAACCTCCCACTTAAAGGCCCAAAGTGGTACCTTAAAGCTATCCAACTCCCACTAGTCGAATGCAATGCACATGTTGAGCCTTTACAAGACTTTTCGTGAGAACATCTGCAAGGTTATCTTGGGTTTTGACCTTAGTCAATGTGACAAGACCATCATCCAAGACATGTCGAATGAAGTGATACTGAACATCTATGTGTTTGGTCCGTGCATGAAACATGGCATTCTTATCCAAACATACTACACTCTGGCTATCATAACTAAGCATTGGAGTATGTGAACAAAGACTAAAATCCTTGACCAAACAACCAAGCCAAATAGCTTCCTTAGAAGCTTCTATGGCTGAAATATATTCAGCCTCTGTATAGTACTCAGTGCTACAATTTCTACAACCTTGAATACCAAGAAATAGCCCCACCAGCCGAAGTAAAGACATACCCACTCGTAGGATTTCTAGTGTCAAGATCTCCTGCCATGTCCGAATCTCATAATCCTTGCAACTTTGGTGTACCCTTTCTATAGTATATGCACTTGTCTTCTGTACCTTTTAAGTATCCAAAGATACATTTCACTACTTCCCAATGTGGTTTGCCAAGGTTAGACATGAATCTGCTAAGTCCTCCCACTGCATAAGCAATGTCTGGACGAGCTGCAACCATGGCGTACATAAAAAAAACTACAAGCTAATGCATAAGGTATGGCCTTCATAGCAATAGCAGTTGCATCATCTTTCGGACAATGAGCTTTACTAAGCTTTATATATGGTGGTAAAAGCACACAAAGAGGCTTAGCATTGGCCATATTAAATCTATCAAGTACTTTGTTGACGTACTTGTCTTGTAAGAGAAACTAGTGTTGCCCTCTATCTCTTTTAATGTGCATGCCCAAAATGTGTTCAACTGCTCCCAAATCTTTCATTGAGAAGGCTAAACTCAGTTGCCTTTTAAGAGCATGTAGAATACTCTTATACTTTCCTGCAATTAGCATGTCATCCCCATATAAGACTAGCACAATAAGACTTCCATCATCAGCCCTTTTAGTGTATAAGCAATGATTTGCATGACTGCGTTTGAATCCATGGCTAAGCATAAAAGTATCAAACTTTTTAGACCAATGTCTAGGAACTTATTTCAGCCCATATAAGCTGCATTTCAGCTTACAAACTAAATGCTCTTTCCCTGGAATAGCAAAACCTTTGGACTATTTCATGTACAGCTCTTCATCCAAGTCACCATGAAGAAAAGCAATCTTCGCATCCATCTAATCCTACTCTAAATCCAAGGATGCAGTGAGAAAACAAAACACAGAGCATAGTCATCTTCACCACTAGTGAAAAAACCTCCTATAATTCTATGCCTCCCTTCTATGTATAGCCCTTGGCAACTAAGCATGCCTTGTATTTAGGCTTCCCATCAATACATTTCACCTTATAAACCCATTTATTAGAAATCGCTTTCCTATCCTTAGGCAAAGGTATAAGCTCCCATGTGTTATTCACATACAGAGAATTCATCTCTTCCTACATAGCAAGCTCCCACTTTCTCTTGTTTTTACATGATTGTGCCTCTCTAAATGTCAAAGGCTTACCTTCATTAGCCAATAAAATGCAATCCAAAGATGGCTGAAACCTCTATGGCTGCCTTTCTGACACGTATAGACCTTCTTAGCCAATGATCTATATTGATAAGCAATGGGCCTACATCCTCAGATATGTACACACCATCACTTGGTGGCTGATTTTTCGCATTTTCTTGCTGTTGTAAATTGTTTTCGGCGTGTTATGAGCTACCAAGAGAGTCAAAAAAGACATTTAGTACTACGATTGTTGTGAAGGGAGGGAATGTAATCTTTCCAATGATGAGTACTAGAGGTGCCCTTCCACTGTTGAGTAGAAAAGAGAGGAGAGAGGGGCATCAAAGATGATCTCCTCAATGCTTGGAGTGAAATTTGTATTCATGGAGTCATACATATTATGAAGGAGTGTGTAGCTTGTGGAGAGCCATGAATGGGTACCAACCTCTATCTCTTGATGGTGCTAATTGCAGAGCCGAGGGGCGTGAAAGCCACTGAACCTGAAAGTGGAGGAGGAATGTCCACGATCCATTTTAGCAGTCTTTAGGGGGGCTTATTGCCTCTTGAGGTCTTACGGCCTCCAGTGCCTGAAAGGCCTTACCACACATCATAAGCACTAGCTGAGCACCCAAACACAAGCTTTACTTACAAAAATGGCCCCGCACCCATATGAGGCTAGGAAACTTCAATCTCTGCCTACGGTCTAGATCCTGACTCACACATGAGGATGCCATTGGACACACACACACACACTCTCTCTGTGTCTGTGTGTGTGTGTGTGTGTGTGTCAGAAATGACCCCCTTGGCATCTTTTGATTCGCAAGCCATGGATGTCTTTTTTTTGTAGACGTTGTCATTCTCACACTTCGTTCTGACTATGATTGCTGAATTAAGCGCTACAGGGGTATCTACCATCATCAGGCATGTCAGACACGCGGAGATATCGCATATCTAAAGGTCCTTCTTAACAACCTGAAGAGCAAATAGAAAGAGAAGCCTGACCTTAGAGTAGGGAATGATGTGATCGTAGTCATAGCAGAGGCATCCTGAGCATCCTACGAGGCGGCGGAAGACGACGTTGCCGACAGGGTCCCGCCGCCAGCGAGCGGGGTCTCGGCCCGGCACTACCTCGGCCTTCTGCCAGCAGAGTTCCTTCACCTCAGAAGAAAAGGAGCGAGGTCCCGAAGCGTGTGAAGAAGCAGCCCTCTTCTCCTCTTCTTCTTCCTCCCTCCGCTTACTTGCCCTCTGCGAAGATGCAAACGCGCGAGCAGCTCGAGACAGGCCTTTAACCATCCTCCCTCTCTCTCTCTCTCTCTCTCTCCCCGTCCTCCTGCTCCTCTCTCTCTGTCTCTACACTACGCTCGTCTCATTATTCATAGTGTCCCTGCGCCCGGCTGGGGCCCCACAGCGATTACATCATCAAGTCTATCGAGACAACCAATGAGAGTGTAATTAGAGACCATACTTCACGCCAGCACTCCGTCTGTGTAAGAGCTGGGTCACACCAAGGTCTGTAGAGGAACCGTGGTGCAAACAGCGTATAGACCTGCCCCTACTCACAACATCGTCGTCCCGGGGGAGTGGGGGCATGCTCTCGTGCACCAGCCACATCACCAACCATTCAAAAATACCACCTGCTCCCAATTTAAGATTTTTCCTTTTTTAAAATATCCACCCACATTTACACAAAGGCACTAGATTCTATTTTCCTCTGTTGTGAAAACCAACTATCATTGCCCTACAACAGATCTACTCGGCTTCAAAATCTCTCTCTCTCTCTCTCTCTCTCTCTCTCTCTCTTTGTGCATATGTATCCATCAGGCTATCAAGATAGCTATAAGTCTTTCCACTGTTTACCCAGGCTGTAATGGGTATGTTCTCTCCTACAAACCATAATCGCCACCATAACAGAAGGATTTTTATATAGAAAAATAAATGCAAGAGGCAACTTACATTAGTTGGCTTCATTCACATTTGAGCACAATAGGCTTCATCCACATTTGAGCACAATTATAATAGGAAAAATAGAGCTTGCCTTCGTTTTCTTCTCTTGAGAAGACTTCTCTTTTTGTCTCAGAAGAATAACAATTTTTAGGCTCCTTGTCAAGAAGTGAACTGGAGAGAGAAGGCTGCATAAGAGAGAGAAGAAGTGCAAAAGAGAGAGAAAGACAGAAAGAAGTAAGAAGCCAGTGAAGCTGAGAATTTACATGTCCCCTCCTTTTATACCTATGTTAGTGTGACATGGTATTACTATTATTTTCACACTAAACCATTATTCTTCCCAACTTCTTACAATCCATCCCGTCCTAAGGGTTTTTGCCCTAAAAAACAAACTTACAAATATTGAACAATGATGAATAGAACAAAGCACTACATTGTTTTCAGCTTTACAAATGGAAAAATGAATGAAAGATGAGAGACATATGGACTGGAATGAAGGAATAGAAGCAAGCCTCAACTATATATAAGCAAGAATGCTTCAAAAGTACTTGGAGCTCTAAAGTCTTTAAATGATGGACTCAAAATGAAGTAGATAGCTTGGTGTAAGAACAGACTGTGCTGAGCTAAATCTGCCATAACTTCTAGTAGAAGTATCTAAACGAAGCGTGCCACATGTCAAAACATAGCTCTTGAAGAGTACTTTGACCCTATGTAGGTGGCATAATTTTAAAAATTAGATACAATAAAAACTGTTATAAAAAAATATGTTGTCAAGTCCTTGACTACACCATAATTGGCTCCAAAATCAGTAAGCTTTAGCCACCACCAATGTGTCCCGTAAGTAAGAAAACTCATCTAGTATAGAATCGAGCCTCCAAGAAGCTTTCTTAGGTGGTACACCTCCCCATTTGATCAAATATTCAATGATGGAACGAGATCGAAGTTTCTTCTTACACTGACCTATGACAACCCTAGGATGTACTAAATAAGATATTCTTCATCAATAGGTGGCAACTCATTAACTGTATCAACAAGATCGCCATAGAGCTGACTAATGTGGAATATATTATGAATCTTAGTGGAAGAGGATAGCTCCAATCTATATGCCAAGTCTCCAATGCGCTTCAGGATCCAATAGGGGCCATAAAATCTATGAGCAAGCTTGTTACTAGATCCAACTTTTGACGTAGAATACCGAGACTTGGGCGTCTTCAATAAAACCAATTCTCCTTCTTGGAACTCTAAAGGTCGCCTCTTCTCATCTGCATACATCTTCATTTGGTATTGGGCTTTCCTAAGACTCATCTTACACTTCTAAAGAAGGGTCTGCATTCTTTCCAATTCTTCTTTTCCATAAGGATTGTTTCTTTCATTGAAGATGAATGTGGTTAAGGGCACCTTATAACCATACATAACCTCAAAGAGTGAAACTCCAATACTAGCACGATTGTAGGCAAACTCAACCAACTGTAGCCAAGAATCCCATGGATTCAGGACATCATAACAAATATGATGAAGGTAAGTCTCCAACCATTTGTTTACCCTTTCTATCTGTCCATCAATTTGTGGATGATAGGCCGTAGAGGGAGCCAATTTATTGCCCATGGATATGAATACCGCCTACCAAAAGTTACTCATGAACTTTGAATCTTTGTCATAAACAATCACCTGCGGCAATCCATATAATCTAAAAATCTGTTCTATAAACTGACTGATTACTTAAGAAGCAATAAAGTAGGTCTTGGTTGAAATTAAATGGGCTACCTTGGTAAGTCTATCCACCACCACATATATACTATTCCATCCTCTTTTGGTAGTAGGCAAGCCAGTAATGAAGTCCATGGTAATGTGCATCCATTTGCCTATAGAAATGGGTAATGGCTATAACAAACCACCTGGCCTACAGGTGTTATCCTTATTCTACTGACAAGGCGTGCACTTCATGACAAAATCTTTGACATCTTTTCACAGTCCTTTCCAATAAAAGCTTTTGCTGATCCTATCATAGGTTTTGAAAACTCCAAGGTTTCCAGCTAAAGGCGAAGAATGCAACTCCTCCATAATTTTTTGTGTAAAAGAAGAAATAGAGGAAATAACAATCTTGCCATTTAACCAGATTAGGCCATTTTGAAGCTGATAATGTGAGTTATCTTCCATGAGACCTTGTTGTAATTTTTGAAAAATATGGCGAAGCTCTTCATCCAAAAGATAAGCCTCCTATAATTCTTCAATCCAATCACTATCTAGCTTGGTCATTACTGAAACTTTGCATGCCCACATACGAGAAAGAGAATCAGTCACCACATTGTCTTTGTCTCTCATATGAGTGATGTCAAAATCATAATTTTGTAGTATAGCTACCCACCTACGTTGCTTAAGAGTAAGATTAGACTATGTATGAAAATACTTAAGGACCGTGTGATCACTTTAAACTCCAAACCAACTGCCATACAAATAATGGTACCATCTCTTTATTGCATGCAAGATAGCCAACATCTCTTGGTCATAAACATTCATAGCCATTTCCTTATTTGTAAGCTTGTGACTTTCAAAGGCAATCACTCCATGCTCATGTAACAAAATAACCCCTATGCCTCAACCACTAGGATCACACTGTATGGTAAACTCCTTCGAAAAATTCAGGTATACTAGAATAGGAGCAGACGTAAGGAGTTCCTTTAACTAGTTGAAGCTACTACCAACAAAAGAGCATCCCAAAAGAAAGCTTCCTTCTTCAACCTATTAGTCAAAGGAGTCGTGATAGCCACATAATGCTTGATAAATTGACGATAAAATGAAGATAGACCAAGAAATCCTCTAAGTGAAGTAGTGATAATAGGTGTTGGTCAATCTTTAACACACTACACCTTCTTGGGGTCAACCTGAATCCCTTTTTCACGAACAATATGTCCCAAGTATTCCACTTCAGTTTGCATGAAATAGCATTTTTTCTCCTTAGCAAAGAGTCTATGATATCTCAATACATCAAAAACCTTCCTCATGTGTGATAAATGATCTTAAAGGGTCTTACTGTAAATCAAAATGTCATCAAAGAAAAACAAAATAAACTAAAAGAGGAAAGGCTGCAAAATCTTGTTCATCAAACTATGAAAGGTAGTTGGAGTATTTGTAAGCCCAAATGGCATCACTAGGAAATGATAGAGCCCTCGATCAGTCCTAAAAGCAGTCTTGATTTCATCACCCTCTCGCATACAAATCTGATGATACCTTGACCTCAAGTTAATCTTCATAAAGAATCTAGCCCCCTTGAGCTCATCAAGCAAATCATCAATTATGGGTATAGGGTACCTATTCTTCACTATGATCTTGTTAAGATCCATGTAATCAATACACATTCTGAAAGATCCATCTTTTTTTTAACTAACAAGGCCGAAGATGCATAGGGTGAAGAACTAAGTTCAATGAATCCCATTTCAAGAAGCTTCTTAATTTACTTGGCTACTTCTTCATGCTCACACTTGGACAATTTGTAAGGTGGATTATTAATTAGCTTGGAGTTGGGCTCCAAATCAATGGGGTGATCTACTGCTCTCTTGGGAGGCAATGAAGTAGGCACTTCAAACAAATCCATGTACTCCTCAAGAGGAGCTTTCAAAGTTAGATGACTTGCTAAATTTGTAGACTAATCTTCAACCTCTTTATTCAAGTGCAAAACAAAGATCTGTGAGTGCCTCTTATACTTCTTTTTAAGTTATTCAATGGTGATAAGTTGAAAATCTGATTTACTAGGAATTCCTTGTAAATAGATGAGCTATCCATCAAAGATAAACTCCATATACAGCTATGAAAAATCCATAGTAATTTTACCTAATGTCATCAACCAATCATGACTGAGTACAATATCTATGGGCTTCATTTCCAAGGTTGTCAAGTTTACTTTTACTTTATAATTTTTAGCCAATTGTAAAGAAAACTATGGTCATATTTGAGTTCTGATTTCTTATTCACCATTGGTGGCTATCTAAACTCTTATGGGCTGATGTAAGTCAATAAGAAGACAATTCAACTTGTCCATAATTAACTTATTCACAAAATTGTGTACTGCTACTATCTATCAGGGAGGAACACGTCCTTCCCATGAATATTACCCTTCATACGAAGTGTATTAGGGCTCTTAGAACCTGTCCAAGCATCCATGAAAATGGAACAATTAGTGGCAACAAGTGGCTAATCATAAATCCCTCATGGGTTGAAAGGAACACTTCCACCTAGATCAAAAGGAAAAGAGTCGACAGGATCATAAAAATGTTATTGCCCAACTTCTTCCTCAAGATCATCACTTTCAGCAGTAGGTGCAATTGCATTGGTCTCATCAATGTCATCTTCAAAATAGTCAAAGACTAACATACTATGAACCTTGGCTTTTGCATTTTTATATATACACTTTGTGGCATGATCAGCTATATACTTTTCTCCACATTTGAAGCATAACCCTTTTTCATTCCTTTCTTTATAGAGGTCCATATGAATAGACTTTGGATTCATATTGGCTAAAATAGATTTAAGCTTCCCCTTATTTGAAATATACTCTTGGACTGTTTGTCATCCTCAAACGGCTTTGAAGACTTGAAGCATTGAATGATGGATAAGTCGGCACTCTTAAGCTCTCACTTAGTGCATGAGTGCTACCATAAACATTGCCAACTCATCCATGTTTTAAAATAGTCCTTGGGGCTGTCCATAACAAAGTTGAAATGGGGACTCCCTTCTATATTTCCTTCCATAGCGCTCTGCAAGCTCAGTAGCTTTGAAAAGAGTGGTAGGGTTTTGCACCATAATATCAGCTAATAAAGATGGCTCTAAACCATATATGTACTTATGGAGTTTAGCTTCATCACTAATGCTCTCTACATACATAGTAAGATTGAGGAATTGATTGGTATACTCTCATACACTTCGGCCTATTTGCTCTAATCTATACCAACTCCATGCCAATTTCTCTTTTTCAAGAGGAGAGACAAAGACATAAGCCATAAGTGTCTTGAATGCATCTCAATTCTCTACAAGCATGTTCTCCTTCTTAATATATCTCCACCAAGTATGCGCAAATCCCTCCAAATGCAAGGATTCAAAATGAATCAGATAATCAATTCTAGGGAATATATCAAAGTAAGATTTCAATTTAGAAATCAATTCCTCTAGATCGGATGGTGAAGATGATTGACCATTATACTTTGCCAAAATGACCTTATCTTTCAGCTCTCTTTCATGAAAGGGTTGCTGCCCCAAAATAGACTAATCATGAGTATTAGGCATGGAACCCCCAAAATAAAATAGAACTCTCCCAATAGGTGGTCGAGAACTAGTATAAAACCTTCCCATTGGTAGATAATCTCTAAGAAGTTGGGTATTTAGTCCAAAAGCTTGAGAATTAGCACCATTTTAACTGCCCAAATAGTTATCATGTCTTTGTGAAGTCTCACCTACTTCATATTAGCTATTTGGAATAACCCTTTGTCCAATGATACCATGAGCTTGACCATTTTGGTTAGGTGGTTGAAGTGAGATTGAGGGTTCACTATTTAAAAGAGCTTTCTCCTTAGCTTCTTTGGTTCCCATTTTCATTTGCATCCATTGGGAGAATTGAGCCAGTATTTAAACATTAGATTCTACTAACTTGTCAATGGAAGCCTTTTTATGGGTAGTGGAATCCACCAACTTCTCAATGGAAGACTTCATTTAACTTGTAGACAATACCATCTGCTCTACTCTATAATAGCTCCATATATATTTGAGCATGTCTATTCTCATATTCACATATGGTATTGTTGAGTGCACTGATTTTCCCATATAGTTGAGGCTCTTCAAGGCCCTCTTGAGGTGTATTATCCAGCATATCCAGCATGGAATCTATGATTTGCTATGCATACTCATCCTAAGCCTTATTCTTGCCTTTATGTCCTGCCATAGTAGTGCAGTCATGCCCCTCTTAGAAAATTGGCTATAACTTGAGCTAGGAAATGCCAATTCTAAAAAGTTTTGATTCAAATCGAAGCCAAAGATGCCCTCTTTAAGATGAGCTAAAGCATAGGATAGAAAATTCAATTCAATCTCTGAGTCTAAACTAACTTAGCCTACACCCTGTTTCAACTTGTAAATACCATGTTTTCACCTGTAAGAGTAAAATGGTGGTCCCAAATGGCTACCAAACCCTGTATGAGGCTGAATAAGACTTGTGGACACTCTATAGTACTTGCACATGTACTTCAATGTATGAAGTTGGTACCTATAAAGACCTGAATATGCTATGCAGTGTCTCTTAAATTTCCTGTTTTACTCCGTTTTGCTCTTGAAGGTACTTGAGTGTTTAAAAATGCCTCAATCTTCAATACTCCACTCGTTGTACCTATATGAGGGATAAAATGGTAAGATGGGCTCCCTACATGGGCTCCAAATCGCTGGGAGGTGGGCAAACTTCCCCTAGGTTGGTTGGTTGCTCTGAATCGGGATCTTTAACAGTGAGGGAGGGTCACCTCTCTTTTGTCTCACAATCTCCCCCGACATCCATATTTTTCCTTCGTAGGAATATCAACATGGTAGTAGCATGGTACTCTAATCAATCAGCATGAGATGCATTATTGAAATATCCATTCAGTCCTTTTCATGAAATGCAATAGGATGGAAAATTTGACAAAATGGATGAGAAGAGGGTCTTACCAATGCAATTCAATGATTGATTGATTGATTGCTAGTACTTATCATTTACAATATTTCAATCTCGGGTAAAGGAAATAAACCAATTAAGTTAAGGTTATGCATCAAAGCATTGTAAATGATATCCATGATGGAACAAGATTGAAATGAATGCTAAGATTCAATGTAATAGGCTCTCATTAATAGAAAGAGTACTAATCCATGATCTATTGATCAATTCAGAGAATCAATTGACCAATAATCTCTCATCAACAAGTGGAAAAGCTACAGTAAGTGGATTATTGAGAGATTTCATAGATTAAGCAAATGGAATACCTTGATTAAGCTTGAAGAAGATTATTGATGTTAGCTTCAATCCAATTAATAGAAAAGCCCTCCATAATCCACCATGATTCCATCATAAAGCTTGAAAGATCCATAAGATCAACCCATTTAAGCTCCGATATGGTTGAATCTGTGAAGAATCAATACCGGAGGCTTGCTTGAGCACTCGAATGTCAAAGATTCAGGCCTCTTGAAGAAAAGCCCCAAAATAAACCTTCAATATGAGCTTCAAGATTCTCAGTAGGCTAAAATAATTGTAATGTCTTCAATCTTGGAGTCCATTCTACTTCAAAATGATGGTAGAGAGGCTTTGGAGGTCGAAAAGACCCAAAGATTGAAGAAATTGAAGCTTCTAGGTCTATGGCTATGGCTGCCCTACTATGTTTTAGGGTTTTCAGCAAAGGGAAGGAAGACCAGGGCTCAAATCTTATTGGAACTTGCTAGAGATATTCCCCATTGAGTGTATCAAGGTTGTTTTACTAGCTTGGAAGAGATTAGGAGTAGGAGTATGAAACCAGAGCAGGAAGATCAACATATTTTTTGATGCAATTTTTGGAATACTGCCTGGCCTAATCACTGCATCAACTGCCTAACATAGGTACTCTATCTAATGTATAGGAGATAAAGAATCATTGCCCCATGGTTTAATTGGAAGAAGATGTCACTAGAGAACAACATTGATGGATTTCTTGGTAGCCACCATGGAAGCTTAAGCTAAAAGCTTGGGGGAGAGAGAGAGAGAGAGAGAGAGAGAGAGAGAGAGAGAGAGAGAGAGAGAGAGAGAGAGAGAGAGAGAGAGAGAGAGAGAGAGAGAGAGAGAGAGAGAGAGAAGCTCCACTTGAAAAGTAACCACAATTTATTTCCCTTCTAAGCTCGGTTAACTCCCATTTGACCAAGTTACCTAAAAATTGCATGAAAAATTAATGACGACCTATTATTTTAGCCTTCCACCCCCATATATGTCCTTAAAGATGTCCAAATATAGTCTTCATCTAATTGTAGATGTTTTGCAAGTCACTGTCTATGTCTTGTACCTGTAGTACTTGTATGAAATTGGTTTTTATGGTGAAAAATTAGACTCAAATAGAAGAAAAATGGATCAAAGACCAATGCTTTGATACCACTTGTCAATAAGTGAATTGGAGAGAGATAAAGAGGAAAGAGAAGACTATAGAAGAGAGAGAAGAAGAAGTGCAGAAGAGAGAAAGAGAGTGACAATGAGAGAGAAAGACTAGAAATGGAGAGAGAAAGACAAAAAGAAGTAAGAAACCATTGAAGCTGAGAGCAAGGTAATGAGGAGAAGGACAGTAATGTACTAATTTGTCATAAAGATCGAAAAATTTACATGCCTTCTCCTTTTATACCTATGTCAATGTGACATGGTATTACTATTATTTTCTCACTAAACCATTATTCTTTCCCAACTTCTTATACTCCCTCCACAACTGAGCATAGTAATAAGAAAAATACAGATTGCCTATGTTTATTCTTAAAAAGAAGACTTCTCTTTTTGCCTCAAAATAATAGTAGTAGCACCCCCCAACGAACAACTCGAGGCTATCGAAAAGGTCAAGGACTAGGTAAAAGAAGCCCAGGATCACTTGAAGGATACTGGGCCCATATTGGAGGATGAGATCAATGATCTCTCAAGCATAAGCACGCCAACCTCGCCTCCATGATCAAAGTCGAGAAATGCTGCTGTACCACAAGTAGTACCACTTAAACAGAGCCTACATGCCACGGGCTAGCAAACCAGTTAGGGCCATTGGCCAAGAAATGTAGAGTTAGGAGAGAGGCAAGCAGTCAACGACCTCCTCACCATGCTAGTGACTACCTTGGTGACTCTAAGCCTGGGAGATCTGCTTAGGCAGCATCCGACGCTATGGCAAGAACTGAAGTAGTGGGTTAAAGGATCAATGGAGCAAGGGGCATTTGATGTACACGATCATGATGTGGTAACTCAAATACCTTGTCTGACGTTGCACTCAATGCTAAAGTCCTTACACGTTACTGCTTTTGGGGAAGGCATCGAAATGCATGCAGTCTTACTAGTCCTAGCTCTAGGAGACACCACAAGAAAGGGAATTGTGGATACGAGAGTAGGAGTTAGTGTGCTGAGCCACGAAGTACTCTAGGACTGAAGTAACTCGCCGCCTATTGAGAATGCTAGGTTTAATGTCACCCTAGCCATTGGAATGAAAGTGCGGCCATTTGGATAAGAATTGGCCATTGAAGATCGTAGGGATCCAATCCTCTGTTGACTTTATAGTCATAAAGGGAGTGGACTATGACATCCTATTAGGCTAGCCCTTGATGCGCAATGCACGGGTCATAGAAGAATAGAGATGGATACATGGAAGACCACACCAGTCGACATGGATGCCATCTCCACCATGTTGAAGGGTGACGTGCAGATTAGGAAATCTTACAAGCCACTGACCAAATATATCCCCTATCTCAAGGATGAGTAAGATTGGATGCACATGCTCGCCACAATAGATCTGCCATTCTCAGACTGAGGAGTACGAGCAAGTTGTCGGCAAGACAGCTAAGAAGCCTAGAGATGCACCCTTAGTGCCAGTCTACATGATGGACAAAAGCTTGTATAAATAATCTAACCCTATCAAGGTATGAGTGGCCACCATCACAGAAATTTAAGAGGAAGATGAGGAAGTGGTGGCACCTGCCTATCTACGCTTATCAAACTGACCAGAAAATGCACGTCTTTGATGCGCTCATTAAGGAGAGCTAATTGTAACATCCTTACATGCACAATCATTGGACTCTCATTGGTCAACCTCCCCAACTGTAGCCTATCAACACTAATATCAATCCATTTGGAGGACGATCCTACTCACTACTAAGAAAATGCAAAACAACAGTCTCTATCAAGACTAAAAGCCTACAAGTGATCTTCTATGTGATGCCTAACACTAAGACCACCCGGGAAGGAATCACGGATGGGATGCACATTCAAGAAACAAGCACACTACAAGGTCAACTATGACTCGTAGTGCATTCACCTTGCCATTGGCAATGTTAGGATAGTAACGGGGGTTTCAGTAAAGGGTAGCTCAGCTCCATCACCACCTTGCCATTGGCAATGTTAGGATAGTAACAGGGGTTTCAGTAAAGGGTAGCTCAGTAACGGGGGTTTCAGTAAAGGGTAGCTCAGCTCAGGATAGTAACGGGGGTTTCAGTAAAGGGTAGCTCAGCTCCAAGCCACTGATAGAGCAACGAGCCTAAGAAGGGAGATCATGACTCGTCACAACCCGCCAAACCTCAATCCCATCAAACCACAGAAATCAGAGCCTAGGCCCAAGAACCACAGCTCAATTGGATGCCTAAGCATAAAGGCTCACCTCCTAGAAGCAGGTACACATGACCTCGCAATGCAAAAGAACCACACCTGAGAGCTAGGAGGCCACAGAATAGGCGATATAGGAGAAGACGAATGGTCAAAGCCACGATGGGTCCCCAAAACCTTATTGCAAGTGCAACGCTACTATGAGGGTAACACCTAGATTTGGGTACCTAAAGGTAGAATGGCCAAGGATCCTACTCCAACACTACTCCCAAACTTAACCACACAAAGCCATGTGACAAACAAGGTACCAATGCCACAAATAACTCAAATTGCAAAACCCACAGAGCCTCAAATGCAAAAGCTAGCGAAGACTAAACTAATCTATCGACCAAAGCTGTACCCTGCTACTCACACATTGCCTCAACCTAGTCCTACTAGTGCCCCTACGATCTCACTAGCGTCTACGAGTACCTCTATGATCTCAGCCTAGTCCTACTAGTGCCCCTACGATCTCACTAGCGTCTAGTAGTGCAACATCCCTGACTCTAACCAAGCCCATCACACAAGAAGCCCAACTTCACTCTCAAGAGAAACAAAAGACACAACCATTAGCTACCAAATTATCTAGTTCAATCAAACCCTACCCGCAGCAGGTCTTAAACCATACCATGAACGATGATTGATTCTCACGTTGGCTAGATACCTATTTGAAAACATAGGAGATGACCTGATTACTTGCATCAAGCACTTGGATGCCACATTCACCCTACTCGCTAAGAGCTATGAGCACTTAGACCTGGGTCTGCTTGATCCATCCTTAGCGTCAAAGGTCTGTTCCATGACATGCACTTGGGAGGAATACGAATTCATGACGGTAAAAACCCCCACAGTCACGGAAGAAATGATTGCCGATGTTGAGATATTTCGAGACCAAGCCTTCAAACAATGGCTAATTACCTCCTATAGCAAGAGCAGAGTTACTATCATGAGCCAAAAGTTGGATGAACTTCGCAAGCTAGCTGATAATGACTCATCCTTCTTACGCAAATGGTATGCTCTCAGACTCCAGTGGGGAACAAGAAGGCTGCCAAATCATGACCAATGCTAAGCAACGACATGCCATTAAGACCTCCGAGTATGATCCTACTTATGTAGCTCCAACTTCCTATAGGGTGTTGACCACCATCCATAATTTGACCCTTAGAATAGCACATCGTGACCCACCCGTACTTAGATCGAATTCTGATTGAGGAAGAGTTGCACATTACTAGCAAGATCGCAACTCTAGTGACTTCCTCATGGATATTCTCATCTACATCACTTAAGTAGGCATCTGGCCTTTCGACATGGACTGCTATGCTAATCTCGAATACAATAATCCAAACTTCTATGATTGGCTCGTGCAAAAGTGAAACACCACAAGTGCACACTGAATGCCCTTGACCTCTCAAACCTTAATCATAAAAAAGATTCCTTTCAATTTCAAAGGGGAGGGGGTAAGGTGAATCAAACATGTAAGGTGAAGAAGACATGCAAGGAAAAAGCCTTAATCAACGTCCAAAAACAAGAAAGAGTGGATGAAAATCAACTTGTGATTGAGTGAAGTGTCATAAGTTTGTTGGACTGAATGGACTGCTTGAAAGAAAATTCTCTTTTTGAACTTAAGCATTTTATTCTTTCCATGAAAGCACGGTCAATTCCTGCCTACCTTTCAACAAGAAATTATCCTAAGGACACTAATGGTGAATTATGATAGGTACCTACAATGGTAGGTCAAGATAGAAGCAGCAAACTTCCATTCTCAGAGGAGGAGCAAGCAAAATACGGCCTCTCGTTGGAGACGAGGGCTTATAATCAATTCAAATTCAGGTAAAGACATAGTTGTAGAAGAACCAACCATCTAGCAACTGGTGAAGCAATGTAGGCTGTAGAAGTACGTGGAAAAGGTGGGCCAAGCCATCAACTATGAGAAGTGCACCGAGTTTCTTCGAACCTTCAACAAAAACCGGGGCATTGTCACAGTACATCTGGAAAAGGAAGCCCATTGCGAGCTGAGCCCTGAGCTGGTACAAAAAGCATTGGCCCTACCAAACAAAGTAAAAAAACGGCCAAAACGAGATGTGTACAACATGCTAGGGATGGACAAAGTGATAATCCACACCAATGATGACATCAACTTAGTCGACATCCCCAACCCCGATGTTCAAATCCAGGTCAAAATAGTGCAATGCTCTATTCTCCAATCAATAGTATAATGCTTTGATGAATAGAATCAATGTACCAATGCTGGAGACCATTGTTGCGCGGTCCTTCAATGAGGTAAACCTCAATGGCTTCATGAGGAAGACGATAGAGACATTGCCAAAAGCATTAGCCACCAGCGGAAGACCTGCGGGGGGAGAGTTTGCGGCCTCCAAAGCTAGGAAATCGTCATCCTCAAAGGCCTCCACCATTGTCTTCGGAGGAATCTTGATAGACATCATAAGAGAGGCACTAGGGAAAGCATAAGATGACGAGGCAATCACGAATAGGTTCCCTTCGCACCAAGGATGGGAGTAGTCTAGCGAAAGGATCATGAGTGAGGACAAAGGAGAGCAAGAAGCACAATTTGCCCAAGGAAGGGCCAATAAGTCAAAGAAAGAGACTCCATAGAAGAAGGTCTAAGGAGAGAGGGGGAAGAAGGAGAAGAAATACCTACACAAAGCACAAAGTGAGTCCAAAAGCAGAAAAGAATAAAAAAAGAGAGAGACAAGAAATGGGAACTCCAATAGTCACAATGTGTGACCGGGCCTTCCTTTATGCAAATTGTCACTAAAAGAATAAAGAATAAAGTGATGGCGATGAGCACCCGCCACCTGCAATGGGAACTCCAACAGTCACAATGTGTGACCGGGCCTTCCTTTATGCAAATTGTCACTAAAAGAATAAAGAATAAAGTGATGGCGATGAGCACCCGCCACCTGCAATTTGCTAGCTGCAATACACGGGCAGCTAGGCAGAGGCGCCTTTACCCCCAACAACCTCCCACTTAAAGGCAAATCTGCCCTAGTGAGGAGTGAAAAGAAAAAGAAAAAAGATAGTACAACATGTACACATGTACAACAAGATGAGGAAAGATGTCATCTCATCCCACGCCCATCAACCTCCTAAGGAAGGCAATGGTCTGTAGAGAGGCTTTTCGTGAGCAAATCTACAGGATTCTGGTCAGTCGAGATCTTGACAAGATCAACAGACTTGTCCTCAACGACCCCATGTATGAAGTGATACCTCATCTCAATTTGTTTCATCTTTGGATGGAAGACCGGATTCTTGGCTAATCGAATAGCACTCATAGAATCCGAATGCAGTATAGGGGTAGCATCAATACCAAGGTCAGCAACTAAACAACCCAACCAAATGGCCTCCTTGCAAGCCTCAGTGGCTGCAACATACTCGGCCTCTGTAGTAGAAAGGGCCATGCATTTTTGCACCCTGGACATCCAAGAAACAGCACCTCCAGCATAGGTGAGTACATAGCTGAAAGTGGACTTCCTACTATCTGCATGTCCTGCATAATCACACTCAATGTATCCCACAACTCCTGTATCCTGGCTGCCATAGCATATGCATATATCTACAGTGCCCTTCAGGTACCTCATGATACCCTTCATGGCATCCCAATGCTTCTTGCCAGGTGTAACCATATAGCGTGGCACAACACCAACTGCAAAGGCAATATCTGGACAAGTGGCGATCATGACATACATAAGACTGCCCACTATGGATGCATAGGGAATCTTGGCCATCTCGGCCCTCTACTCATCTGTCTGCAGACAATCAGCATGTGATGCCTTCACATAAGAAGGAAATGGACAACCAATAGGCTTTACGTCCTGCATGCGGAAGCGCTCAAGGACTTTATGAATGTACTCCCTCTGTGACAAGTAGAGGAGTCCCTGATGCTTGCCACATCTTATGCGCATACCAAGTATGTGAGCGGTATGTCCCAGATCTTTCATCTCAAAGCTCTTCTTGAGCTGAGCCTTAAGAGCATCTAGCTCATCATGAGCTTTCCCTGCTATCAGCATATCATCCACATAGAGTACCAAAATCAATAGAGAACCATCACGGGCTTTCTTCTTGTAAAGACACGGATCCATAGCACTCCTACTGTAGCCCTGTGACTGCATAAAGGCATCAATCTTATGTTACCACTCCCTAGGTGCATGCTTCAAGCCATAAAGACTTTTCTTCAATTTGCACACTAGGTGCTCCCTGCCACGTTCTGCAAAGCCCTTAGGCTGCTCCATATAAATCTCATCATGCAAGTCCCCATGTAAGAAAGCTGTCTTGACATCCATCTGGTGTAAATCCAAGTCAAGCTGAGCAACCAAAGCCAAGACTAAGCGCAGGGTGTTCATCTTAACCACAGGAGAAAAGATCTCATCAAAGTTCACACCATGCTCCTGCTTAAAACCCTTTGCTACCAATCTAGCCTTGTATGTCGGCTTGGGGTGTCCACGGGTACTTTTGAGCTTGTACACCCACTTGCATGGCAAAGCCTTCTTGCCCTCAAGCAAGGAAACCAAATCCCAAGTCTCATTCTTATGCAAGGAGTCTATCTCAGATTGCATAGCCCTCTCCCAGGAGTGACTATCACCCCTGCGCATAGCCTCATCATAACTGAAAGGCCTGTCTGCATCTGTAACCAAGACATAATGCATCGAGGGCTGAAATCTATTAGATGGACGTCTGGCTCTAGCAGACGGTCTCATGGCAGCCTCTGCTGCCTGCCCAGTTGCCTGTCCAACACCCTGACCATGAGCATCTGCTGCAGCTGTAGGCTGTCCAACTAGCTGTGTGGAAGCCATCGGCTCCTCCTGAAATATGACCCTGCAGATCTCAACAACTCTCTCAGGCTGCCTATGCATCGAAGACTACATCATGACTGTGGATGACTTTTTGCTCTTGCGGATCCCAGAGATGGTAACCCATCTCACCTGCATCCCCATAACCAAGGAAAATGCATTTGACACTCTTAGGATCCAACTTACTTCTCTTGTCCCTGGGCACATGGCTAAATGCCTCACATCCAAAGACACGGAGATGCGCATAAGAGGGAGGTTTTCCAGTCCATACCTCCTCTGCAACCTGGAAATCCAAACCACTAGAGGCTGATCTTTTTATGACATGCACAGCTGTACTAACTGCCTCAACCCAAAAGCTCTATGGTAGGCCTGCGTGGCTAAGCATACTACTTACACGCTCCTGGATGGTTCTATTCATCCGCTCAGCCAAACCATTCTAGGGGGGTGTAGGGGGCAGTCAACTGACGCTTAATACCCCTCTCATCACGTAACTGCTCAAAAGCATGTGAGACATACTCACCCCCATTATCTGTTCTTAGGCATTTTAGCCTATACCCAGACACACTCCTGGATGGTTCTATTCATCTGCTCAGCCAAACCATAAGGAGACAGCGTGTCAAAGCAGGTACATGACGTACATCCTACATAACAAAATTGTTGCCAGAAGGAAACTGCGGCCTAACATCACCAATGCCCACAATATCAAGAGAGTTGTCATCATCCAAACGCACAGAACCCGAAACAGTACGATATGAATGAAACCACTCTCGGCAAGATGTCACATGAAAGGACGCACTGTGCATACATAGAGTGTATCTCTGTCATCTGCGAAGCACTAGAAGAAGCTGCAAGCATATAATCATCATCATCAACATCCTCAGACTGCATAACATTGATCTCTTCAATTTTAACACTGGACTTTGCAACACTATGCTGCGATCAAAAGACTTATCCTACACTTTGTCTTTCCCCTTATCTTTGCGCAATTCATGGCATTGTGGCCTAATATGGTCCTTTTTTCCACAATGGTGACAAGTAACATCTGCATTCTTGCCACGAGATTTGCTACGTGACTTCCCACGAGGCTTGGACCGAGATTTCTAAGAATCCCGTCCACAGCCACTACCATTGCCATGCTTTCCATATCCATCATTCCTGCCTCTAACTGTCATAGCATGGGACACACGAGAGGCATCCAAATTCTTATGGTTAACCTCTTCCTGCAGAAGAGCACTCTCAACATCAGATAATTTCAAGGTAGCAGTAGAGGCACATAATGTAGTGCGGAATACATTCCATGACTCATTAAGAGTACCAAGCAAGAAAAGAGAAGTGACATGCTCTGCAAAAGTGATGTCCTACGAAGTCAAGTTCTTGAGTATAGCATGGAACTAGCTCAAGTGAGCAGACATAGTCACATTCTCCTTCATGCACAGATCCATAAGCTGCTTTAGCCAATACATCTGACTCGCTGGACTTTTCTTGTCATAGAGATTCTTGATTTTATCCCACAACTGCCATGCACTCTGTTCTTCCTCAAATACATTGTAATGAACCTAATCTGTGAGAGATAATACAATAGTGGACTTGCATAACTCATCAAGCTCAAGTCATTCCTCATTTGGCATAGTTGCAGGTGGATGCCCGCTCAACCTCAATGATTTGATTTGCGATTTCTGCACCAACAACTCACAAATCTAGCTCTTCCAATAAGAGTAATTCGTACCATCAAGCTTAGTGATGTTGAAAATAGCATGATCAATGGACAAACTCACCATAATGCAGGTTGAAAGACTGTAGACAGTTCAAAACTGCTTGCTGTTTACTACAGAAAATGACCAAAAAATCACCAAAATCGAGAGAAAATGGCGAGAAAAGTATAACCAAAGCTGTTGCCCACCAAGTACTAGTGAAAGTACACCATTTCATAATATTTCAGCATGAAAAATCCATGTCAGTCCGGAGTTATATGCTTGCTGTAATAAATGATAGCAGGATACTGTGAGAGTCAATTTCTAACCAAACCACTGCACCAAGTCAATAAATGACAACTAAGACATGACCAGCCATAAACGAGCATAAATCAGCACCAAACAATCATCAAGACCCTGAGCAAACACCCAAACATGTCACCAAAGTATCTGTGAGTAGGCATACCCCCTGGACAATAGGGAAAAGTATACATGACATTGGCAAGACCTGACACCAGTAGGTGTATGCTCACAAGCGTGTAAAGCCCAAACTCAGGTCAAAAGAAACTCCAAGATATCAGTGCATGAACCATGCAACGTTTAAGTGTAAGAGATCCCAAAGTCTCAAGTATCTGCAAAATGCTCAAATAGCATAAACCTCCTGCTCAATATCGGTCAAGCATACAAGATGCTCCCACTGGCACAAAAGGCAGATAAACAAGCTCAACAGCTCAATCAAACCAAGTCAAAGTGCCAAAAATAGGTAACCAAGACAATGTCTCAATAGCATCCCAAGAGCATGATGGCTACAAAGCAACTGTAGGTAGAATCCATGAGCAAGACATACATCCCAATAAAGATATCTGACAACAAAAAAAAAGACATCCAATACAAAATTCTAGAATAGCAAATGAGAATCTAAGCCAAGTCTTCAGAGAGCACTAAAGCTCAACAAGTACATGGTATACTGTGCCAAGACAAATGTATCAAGTCGTAGGCGTCGGGTAAGCATGTACCTAAAGAGCATATAACTATCAAGGCATTGATCACTGTCAAGCATAGACCGATGTCAATAAGTGTGGGCTAAAATAAGCTCAAGCTTCCAAAAGCATCCGGATCCAATGACAAGCTCGAAGTCATCCCTCGATGATCAATACATCATAGCATAACCCAAGACATACACCCGGAACAAATAGGCATATGTCAAAGCATGAAAGATAGCTTCAGCCCAAGATTATTCAGCATGCATTTATTGTTATAAACTGAGTATTTCCAACCTCACAATCAGGCAAAAATCATAGCATGACATGTAGCTTCAATCCTCCAATCAATCGGGATGCAATAGGCATCAAACTGGTTATGTAGTCATGCCCAAACAAGCATAGGCATAAACTGTGAATGTAGCACTAGCATCAAATGTCTGTAGACTATTTATAACAGTCTTGAAACACTGTTTTCAGCCACCAAACCAATGCCTAATCTCAAAGGATCAATGTCAAGTATCAATACATGTGCAAAAAGCCTGAAATGGAGCCCGAACAAGTGCTTAATGCCAAGCTAGAGCTGGAGCTGAAGTGGCTGAATGGTGGCTGTCCAAAATCAGGTGCAGATTTGTATGATGATGATGCTACTCTTGTTGGTCCTTGTGGCAGGTCTAGAGAGATTGGAGGGCTTAAACGTGAGCCAAAGAGGCCTTAGAACAAGCCTCTAGCAGCCCACAACCAGTGGCAAAGAGATATGAAGATTGGAAGCTTCAATGGTGGCTCCCCTGTTTACCTAGACCTGTGGACTGAAATAAATCTCTGAAATAATGAAACAATACCTCAATGTCAATGCCTTGATGGTGCCTCAATAGGCTGGGAAGAAGCTTGGGAAGCCGGGGAGTGACGGGAGCTCAAAAGAATGAGCTATGGCTGCCGGAAAGGAGACCCAATGCTAGTGGGGAGTCGATGGGAAGCTGAGAATGCCATGAGCCAAGTTCAAGAGTTAGGAAGCCAAGCTCTGATACCAATTGAAAGGTGAGAAGGATCGAAGCTTGCACGTGAGAGCTATGGCAGGAGAGCAAGAGCAAGAAAGAGAGAGACAAGAAATGGGAACTCCAACAGTCACAATGTGTGATCGGGCCTTCCTTTATTCAATCTATCACTAAAAGAATAAAGAATAAAGTGATGATGGCGGGCGCCCGCCACCTGTAGTGTGCAGTGATGGTGACTGTCAGTGTAGTAATACACGGGCGGCTAGGCAGAGGCGCCTTTACCCCCAACACACCATAGCATATTCACATATCTGTAGTGCCCTTAAAGTACCTCATACTACCCTTTATGGCATCCTAATACTGCCTGCTAGGTGTAGCTATATAGCATGCCACAATTCCCACTGCAAATGCTATGTTAGGACAATTAGTTATTATGGCATGCATTAAACTAGCAATCATGGATGCATAAGGGATCTTGGTCATCTGCTCATCAGAATTAGTGTGACTAACCTTCACACAAGAAGGTAAAGGACAACCAATATGCTTAACATCCTATATATGAAACTGCTAAAGACCTTCTAGATGTACTCCTTCTGTGATAAGTAGAGAAGCCCCTTAGGGTGATTGTACGTGATGTGTATCCCAAGAATATGTGAGGCCTACCCCATGTCCTTCATCTCAAATTTCCTCTTGAGCTGACATTTCAAGGGATCTAGCTCACCATGAGCACTCCTAACAATCAACATATCATCCACATAGAGTTTCAAAATCATAAGGCTACCATCACAAGCCTTCTTCATATATAAACACGAATCCATATCACTATTAAGATAGCCCTATGAGTGTATGAAAGCATTGAACTTGTGGTACCATTCCCTACGTGCTTGATTGAGGCCATAAAGTTTTTTTCTCAACTTGCACACTAGATATTCCCCATCTTTTTTGGAAAAGCCCTTAGGCTACTACATATAAATCTCATCATACAAGTCCTCGTGTAAGAAAGTTGTCTTAACATTCGTCTAATAGAGGTCTAGACTTAGTTGTGCAACCAAAGCCAATACCAAGCGTAGGGTTGTCATCTTAACTACAAGAGAGAAAACTTTATTGAAGTCAATACCATGCTTTTTCTTAACACCCTTAGCAACCAATCTGGCCTTATAGGTGTGGGAGCTTTTGCTCAACCGCCAAGACCCACGGACCAGTTATTGTTTCAAGCGTTCCAAGCTAGCTCTAATGGCTATCTCTCACCTAGCCGACGCGCCGTCGATCCTACGAGTGTAGTGAGCTTACCTTGATGCTTGATCGAGTACCCTCCTCTCTCTTGCACTCCGGTAGCTCCACGATTCTTGATGCTAGCTCAAGCATCCTCAAGCCTCCTCCAACTCCAAGCTCCATCCTCCATAGCCGCACGTGCAAGAGAAGAGAAGAGAAGAGAAGAAGAGAAGAGGAGATGGTGAATAGCTTCACCCTCTTGATCCCTCACTCCCACACACGCTCACTCCCTCACACTCTCACACTCCCTCTCTCAAGAGCACACACAAGCAAGAAGGAGAGAAGAAGAGAGGAAGAAGAAGACTCTTTTTGCCACACACCAAAGAATGAGCTTCTCATTCACTTTTCAACTTTGTATACAAAGCCCTAAATCCTTTTTGGGCGGTCATCCCCTTTTCCCTTTTTTACATGGCCGGCCATAGCCTAGGCCCTTTTTCCCATTTCCCACCATTCTAATTTATCCTATTCCCAACTAATGCGTACACTTTGCACAGGAGTGAGCTTGGCGCTCTTTTACAAGGATTCAGGGGCGCTTCCATATTTAGTGGTGTGCCTTTTACTCTTTGGTTGTCTCGGGGCGACACTGAGACTTTCTGAGGGTCGTGCCCGAACATTTAAATTTGCAGGGTCTAATTACCGGTCAAGGCGCCTTTTTCTGCTTTTATCCTGCGCCTTTTTTGCTATTTCCTTTTTTTTTTCATTTTTCGCTCCTCTATGCTGCGGGAAACACGGTAACATTACCCCCCTCCTAGCCAAGTGCCAGTCCCATGGCACTGCAGTGGGACGTAGTGGCTAGTTAGGTCGGCTGCTAGGCGGAACAGGTAGGTGGATGACACTGCTTCCCAGGTGGTTGTGTGAATGACAGATGATGGAGTTTAATGACGATGACCAGGAGAGATTTCAGCGTGCTTTAGGCTCCATGAAGGTGCTCGGCATCTTTCACACAGTTGTGGTGTCCGTTATGTAGCCGGTCGTCCCTCGAGCATCAGAAACGCTTGAAGCAATAAGCAATCCCTTAGGAGGATGGTATTGGAGGGATTTATTCTGGAGAAGCCCCCCCGAACTCTGTCTCGACAAAGATATGGTTTGTCATTGCATGGAAAATTTGTGTCTTTGATTTGAAGATCTTTGTCTTTGAGTTGAAGGTCTTCATCTTTGAGTTGAAGGTCTTCAGTACTGTGTTGAAAGTCTTCAACTCTGCATTGAAATTCTTCAGGCTTGTGGAATCAATAAGCGATCCGTAGATCTTGAGGCATTGGGCATGCATCTTTGGAAGACAAGGTTCCAAGATCTATGCCAATGGCACATCTATCATGACTTGGTTCAATCATGGTAGCCATCAGTAGAGGCAGATGGTTGGACACCGGTACATGGAAAAAGTTTTGGCCATCAAAGGATGCCGTGGGTGATCCTCTTCAGCGGAGTAGCCATTTCTTGAAACTTGAACATAACCTGTAAGAAAAGTTGCGCACTCCCTAAGGGGTGTGTCTGCCTCTCCGTGTAGTGCGTGGTGCCTGTGGCAGTGGAACTCGGAGATGGGTCTAACCTTGGGCAAGCCCTTGGTAATGTCCCACACTTTAGGACCCAGTTAGTGTGTCGTTGGAGGTGCGGTGCAGGTCTTGGCGTGACAGGTCTGAAAGTCCTGCCCTTGATGCGCCCTAAGCGTGCAGTGGGGAAGGGGCTAGGGAGAACCCTAGGTGCAATGACACCGGTGCATGACGAGGCGAAGAGGAGTTGCAAGAGGATCTTGCGAAGGTCTCACCGCTTATCTTTGCTTAATGGTAGATGCATCCCTTGGCTTTGCTATGCTTTGTTGTCGTCTCTTCTTTCCAGTTCACCCTTTTTTTGTTGTCTTGTGGCTTGCTTCTTCTTCTTCTCCTTTTTTTTTTTAAAAGAGCCTTATACATGGATACATGTGATACAAGGGCATGACGGGAGTTTACTCCTCATCATCCGAATGGCGGGTAGGGGATGGTGGAGGGCGGGGGGCCTTGTTAAGAAATCTGCGACTCAACAAGTAGCCCTTGAGGTTGAGGCGGGTTTTGAGAGTGGTGATGGAAAGGAAGGGGTGGTTGCACTGGGTGAATTTGCTATCGCTCATATCTTCGAGCAGTGCAGCACAGAAGGATGGCAAAAGAGTAGCGCGCATCATGAGGCGAGTCATGGTGCTGCTATCTATAGCGTTGGGGTCGAAGTAGAGGGGTGGGAGGTCGCGTTCTTGAGGTACGGGCTCTTGGTGGACTTGGACCCTAATTAGTCTAAGATAATTACAAGTGGTTATGAAGGCGGGGTCAGGACAGGAGGTGAACTCACTAAGAAATCTATCTATAGAGCTATACAAATCAGGGAGGGTAAAGAGAAGGGCGTCCTTATGGGAGGTGCTATTGGCATTATAGATAATGGGAAAGTCGAACCTGCCGTGGATGGACGGATTAAAGTCGACCCCTACCTTCGAGGATACGGCATGAAAGTGGGGTCGTTTCTCTTAGAAGGGAGGGTGTTACAAAACGCCATCCACGCGTCAAGGTTGACGTCAAAAATGCGTCGTCTCCAGGTGGGTTGGCAATTATAGCCTTCCACCGATCTAGGCACCTGGAGGACTTTATCCTGCCAAAATTCACGGTCCTCGGCTCCCCAAGCAGTTGGGTTGGTCTCTCGCTCCGCTATCCACTTGGCCTTGAGCCTTGCACCCATGGCGATTACGCCCTTTACCAGTTGAATGGGCATTACTCTATTTAATGTAGTGGGAAACTCAAAGCTCAAGTCAAAGGGATCGCGGGTACACTCCTGCTGTTCCTAGATAATTAACTCTACATGGAATTCAGCAGGGTGATTCTCAGGGCACGGTAGGAGAGGGGTAGGTTGTCTTGGAACAGGTCTAACGTTCAGCTTTTTCCTTGCCTTCTCTACCATTTCTCTCTTGCGGTTAGCCTGGGCTACTTTCCTCTCAGGAGATGTGTCAAGGGGCTGCACTTCCTCTTGTTGTGGAGGAGGGGGTGGTGGGACGTAGTCCTCCTCCTGAGGTCCCAAATCAAACTCTGGTTCACCCCCTTCTGCTTGCAAGTCTTCTTGCACCTTTGCCTCTGTGAAGCCGAGTTCATCTATTTCTTGCGCCGTCAGGCCTACCTATGCAAGATATCTTCTTTGCTCCTCCAGGCTCTGCGGCGGGCCTCCTAGCTGCAATGGCACATGCAGGCCTGTTGTTAGGGCTCTGCGTGCAATGGCTAGCTTCTTCTGCCAGCTGATCATTGGCTTCGTTTTCTTCCGGTTTGGTGGACTAGAGCAATGTATTGAGGAAGGTGTGCTGCTGGGCTATCGTGGAGAGCTGGGCCACCTTTGCCTGATTCTCAGCCAGCACCCTATCTCCTTTGGCTTTGCCCAGCCGGCGTGCCAAGTCTCGTATTCTCCCCTCATTGTGATCAGCCCATTCTTTTGCTCTTTTTTCCACATCTTCCAGGCTCTCCCCCTAATGGAGGGTCATAGCCATGAGTTGTTGTTGTTGGTCCTCGAGCTCACGGTGCAGGCGGGACTGCTCCTAGCGTTCATTGGCAATCTGTGTTGAGCTGGTCCGGCTTCACCTGCATCCTTCACACCTACTCTTCTCTTAACTGGTCCAGCTCTGCAGCCTCCTGTCTGATCTTGTCAAGCTGGTTTTGTACTTCCAGGTTGACTACAGAGAGCTGGTCGTTCTTGCGCCGCAGGTGAGCATTGGTCTCCCTTTCTCCGTTGAGGCGCTCCATCAAGATTTTTCTCCTTCCTTCCCAAGCAGTGTTACGTTCCTTCAGGGCTTTTGATTCCTCTGCATCCTTATTGCTAGCTTCCTCCCTGAGCGCAGCGATCTCCCTTTGGTATCATGTTATCTGCTTTGTTTTCTCTAGCTGGAGAGCGGCTTGTGATTCTCATTCTGTTGCCAACTCCTCAACGGCTGCTCTCCTTTCTTCCTTGGCCCTTTCTAGCTGCGAGAGCAGCTCCTTAACATATTCGTCGTATTGGTCTGCTGGAGGTGGGGGATGGGACATGGTGGCGGTGGTGACATTGGCTTCTGTTTTCTGCCTCTTTAGCTCCAACCTTGGCTCCATATTAGCCGTGGCTGCCCTTTTGACTCCTGATGCTGGGGTGGCCATGCCCGCTTCTCTTGCCAACTCCCGTTCCACCAGGAATTGCAGCCAAGTGACCACGTTGCTCTCATCGATTTTTGGGATGGAGCCTTAGGTGGCAGTGGCAGTGGGTGTTGTCATGATAAGAGTGACTGGCGTGGAAGGTATGAAGAGGGGGGGAGTTGGCATCATCGGTTCTTTGCCTTTTCCGACACACTGGTACTGGAACCAGGTGGAAGGTATGAAGAGGGGTGTGATTTCTGACACACTGGTACTGGAACCAGGTGCCTCTGTTTGGTGTGGGCTCTCTGCACCTTCCTCGTCTCTTTTGTGCTGCTCCTCAATGGAGCGATGGGTGGCCCGCGCTATTTCTTCCTCTTCCTTCCTTCTCAGCTCCTCTTTAATCTTCTTTTTTCTCTCCTCCTCATCCTTGACTGACTCCCTTCGAGCCCTCTCCAGATCTTCCTTTTCTTTTTTCTTACGCTCCTCTTCCCTCTTTCTATGCAGGGCTTTTGTTTGTTGTTCTGCGTGCCTCTGTGGGCTGCCTTGGGACTTTCCCTCTTCGTCTTCATCAGTCTTCGTTTCGTCTGAAGACCTACGATGCTCTTCTATGCGAGGTGGGGATTGTGACGGTGACTTGTCACTTCCTTTGTAGCCTCCCTTCTTGTCTTCTTCTTCTCGTCCTTGCCCTAGTGCTTCTTGGATGATGGCCGTAAGGACACCTTCAAACCCTATGGTTGTAGCTTTGGAGGATGATGCCTTGAGGGTTGATCGGGACGATGGGGATTCCCCTCCAACGGCTCTTCCTCCTGTTGCTAGGGCCTTAGCTGAAGCCTCTATGATTCTCCTCACAAACCCATTAAGGTTCACCTCGTCCAGCAATTGTGCCGCAATGCTGTCGAGAGCAGAGGTACGTTGATCCGGCTCATTATGCTGTTGTACCTCTGGTTTGAGAACAAAGCGTGCACCATTTTTGCTTGCAACTAGATTTTTGGGTTTGGGATGTCTGCTAGGCTAATCCCATCATTAGTATGGACCTTCACCTTGTCCATTCCCAACATGGCATAGACGTCCCTCTTTGGCTTTCTTTCCACCTTATTCGGTAGCCCTAGTGCCCTTTCCACCAACTCCGGGGTCAGCTCGATCTGTACTTGCCTGGTGGCTTCATTCTTGCGCACCGTGATGGTGCCTCTGTTCCTGTTAAAGGTGCACAAGAAGTCAGCGCACTGGGTATAGTCCACCCTCTGGCCCACTGCGTCTAGGTATTTCTATAGATGGCACTGATCTATGATTTGGCGCACTGTCGGCTCTTCGATGGCCACGTCTTCAAGGTTGAAGATGTGACGGAACTTCAACTGGTTAAAGGCTCTCGTCTCCACCGTGAGGCTGTACTTCGCTTGCTCCTCCTCCGAGAAGGGGAGCTTGCCCGCTTTGTCTTGGCTTGCCATGATCGCTACCTGCAAGTTCAGCCATTTCCACTATTAGTGTTTTTGACAAATAACTTGCTGAAAGAAAAAAAGCGTTGCAGATTTTATTGAGTATAGCCCTAACTTTTCTTTTCAGACTTTTACCATTACATCTTACCATTGCATTTCAAATTTTATTGACATTTCATACTTGGTTTACTTTTTAGATTAGATTCCACCTTACCCCCTCCCCCTTTGGAACGAGAAGAATTCGTCCCAGGATTGGAGGTTGAGGCACCAAGGGCATTCAGCATAAAGGGCGTCGGTCTATTTGTGCAAGAGCCAAGCATAGAAGTTGGGGTTATACTCTAGCTGAGCTTTAAGGCTACCATCAGCTTGTTGTCCCAGTCGCTTCATGAGGCTGAGACTACTTTAGTCAGGACGTTGGTAAGAATCTTGTTAGTTGATTTTGCATGGCCATTAGCCTGAGGGTAGTATGGTGAGGATTTGCAATGGATGATGAGGAAGGTGGATAGGAGATATGCTATCACTTCGTTGATGAAGTGTGTGCCTTGGTCGCTAACCAGTTCGATGGGGCAACCGAAGCGCGAGATCACTTGCTCCCATAAGAACTTGGCAGTCGTCCTAGCATCGTTTTTCGTGTGGCTCTTGCCTCTGCCCATTTTGTGAGGTAATCTGTGACCACTACGATGTACTTGCCTTGTGAGTACTGTGCCGCAGGGCTGATGGGTCCTATGAAGTCAATTCCCCATTTTTCGAAGGGTTGGCGAGCAATAATTGGGATCAACTCCATTTGATCTTTACGAATCAGGACTTTTGTATGTTGGCACTCGTCACAATGCTTGACGAATCGCTTGGTGTCACGGAAAAGTGTGGGCCACCATAGTTGAGACTGCAGCACCTTCCGTGCTATCGTGTCTCCACTAAAGTGTCCTCCCACAATGTCGTTGTGCGCCTCCGAGAGCACATCGTGCATCTCATGCTCACACATGCACCTACACAGCAATCCGTCTTGCCCCATCCTATAGAGTTGGCCTGCAATCAGCTGGTAGGGCTAGATCTTCAGGATCAAGTGCCTAAGTCGTACATTTTCTATTGGTCGCTCAGGTAGTCCGTGCTCGAGCACTTGGACCATGTCGTCTGCCCAATATGGCGTTAGATCAGCCTTAAATAAATCTATCTCGTTGGACAAGTGGAATAAGTGGACGTCAGGTAACTCGTCAATGATGCCTTGTCCAGCGGCTTCTCCTGTGGGGATGCATGACATGTGATCAGCCATGTAATGCTATTTTCCTCTTCATACTACCACGGAGAAATCAAACTCTAGAAGTAGGAGGAGCCATCGAGCTATGCACCCTGTAGCACAAGGTTTGTTTACTAAATAGAGCAGGGCTTGATGGTCCACGAAAAAGATGAAGGGTGTGGCCAATAGATAATGCCAAAATTTCTTCACAGCGAATACCATGGCTAATCCCTCCCTTTCTGTTGTTGAGTAATTCATCTCCGTCTCAATGAGTTGTCTACTAGCAAAGTTCACTGGGTAATCTAAGTTGTGCTCACCAGGTTGGCACAACACTGCCGCCACGGCAAACTTAGAAGCATCGATGTGCACGTGGAAGGTAATGATCCAATCTGGGGCTCGTAGAATTGGTGCTATTGTTAGAGCCTTTTTCAATTCTTCGTACACTCATTAGCATGCCTCCGTCCGCTCGAAGACAATCAGCAGCTTGTACAATGGTCTGGCGATCAGCGCGTAGTTCAGCACAAACCGTCAATAGTAGCCTGTATGGCCTAAGAAGCATTGAACTCCCTTGTAATTAATTGGGGATGGGAGGTCAACAATAACCCTGACCTTCGAGAAGTCAGTGGCGATGCCATTCTTCGACACCACGTGTCCTAAGATGCATCCATGCTTTACCCAAAACTGGCACTTCAAGGGGTTCAAGGAGAGACGATATAAGCGGCACCGTTCAAAGACTACGCGGAGTTTGTCTAAGTGCTCGATCTACGTCGAATGGACACACAGGTCGTCGACAAAGACCTCTAACTCCTTGCGAAGCATGTCCTTAAAGATAGTGCACATGAGACGTTGAAAAGTGGCGAGGGCATTGGTCAACCCGAAGGGCATGACTATGTATGCGAAGACTCCCCACTTAGTGGCAAAGGCGGTCTTGTGCATGTCTGCAGGATGCACTTGCACCTGGTTGTACCCTGAGAAGCCATCCAGAAAACTGTAGGCTTCCTTGGCCACCACCCTCTCAAGCATGTGCTTGGTGTACGGCAATGGATAGTTGTCTCTCTTCGTAGCAGCGTTCACTTTTTTGTAATTGACACACACTTGGATTTTTCCGTTCTTCTTCATCACGATGGCTATGGGTGATACCCAGTATGTGTGCTCAATTTCGTAAATGAATCCAGCTCTCATCAGCTTGTCAATTTCCTCTTTGACAGCATGAGCGTGTTTTGGATTCATAGGGTACGGTCTCGCTGCTTGACTGATGTCGCGTCCGACGTGATGGGTATGTTGTGAGTCACAACACTCGGATCTACCCCCTGCAGCTCTTCTAAGGACCAGGCAAACACGTCTATATACTCTCGCGAGAGAGCGACAAGACTTGTTTCTTCTTCACCAGTCAAGTCGTCGGCAATGAATACTAGTCAGGGTGTTTCCCCTTCCTGGGCTAGGTCCTTCGATTGGTTCGCTCGTTTGCCCTTGACGTTTGGCACCTAACAGAACTACTACCCTATCCCCTTTTTTGAATTTCATGAAGCGTTTAGGGAGGTCCTACGGCTTTCGCTATTCTTCTGATCATGTATCCCTGGGTTGCTTTGCCTTTTCGTGCCTTAACCATCTGTGCCTCAGGTGGACAGATAGGTCCCCCTTGGTGCGTCTGGTCATGGGCGGCCTAGGGATGTCTGGATCACTATCTGAAGTAACTTCCGATTTAGAGTCAAACCCTCCATCTTCGCTAGAAGAGGTGGTCTCCCCTGGTGGCTGCAGTTCAGATGGCCATTCGGTCCTAAGTATTGATGTCGTTCCTGGCTGGGCTAGGCCTGCTTGCTCAAGGTCTATGGCTCCTATGCATTCCAACCAAGTGCAATCACATTCCATGCGCATGACTCCTCGCTCTACTCTAAGGGCCTGCCTTCCTTGCGGCTTGGCGTCTGCTCGTATCTGCTTAATTTCTCGTCCTTTAGTGTCATATTCTATGGTATCTACTTCACCCTCACTCTCATCATTGAAGGATTGGCAGTTTTTGTATTCGTTGTTGGAATCTTTGTCATCCGACTGCTTGTCGTCTCTTAGGGCTTGGTATGCCTCGTGTCATTGGTCAGGAACTAGGGCCCAGTTATACATGAGGTTCAAATCGTGCACCCTGGTCCATTGCCGCTTGGATTCCTCTAAGAGATCCTGGAGTGGTTTGAAATTTGCAGCTGGGTTGCCAGCTAGCTGGTTCGTTAGGTATTCCAGTATCCCCTGGAGTTCCCTTTTGTTGGAAGGTACGTGGAAAGTGACAGGCTTAGGCTTTCCATGGAGGCTTCCTGCCATCATGCAGGCTGGTGTAGAGAGTGCTTCGTTGGACTTGCCGATCGTTTTGATGGCCTGCTCATATGCCTCATGATCTAAGAATGGTAGGTCGATTGTAGCAAGAACGTGCATCCAATCCCGCTCATCCTCTGGGCATGGGATATACTTGGTCAAGGCCCCATAGGGCTTCTTGACCTGAGTATTCCCCTTGAGCATAGCAGAGATGGCATCTAGGTCGACTGGTGAGGTCTTCCAAGTGTCCATCTCTATTCTTACGGCATCCGTTCTATTGCCAAGGAAGATCAAGCCATTACCCCAATCTTCAATGACTCTAGCGTTGCGCATCCAGGGTCGGTCTAATAAGACATCGTAGTCCACTCCCTTCATGACTATAAAGTCGACAGAGAACTGGACACCTACGATCTTCACTGGCCAATTCTTCAATACCCCGAATGGCTTCACTCTCATACCATTTGCTAGCGTGACATTAAACCTAGCAGCTTCGACAGGCGGGTTTTCCCAAGTCTGAAGCACTGCGTGGCTAAGCACACTAACCCTAGCTCCCGTGTCTACGATTCCCTTTCTTGTTGTGTCACCCAGGGCTAGGACCGGCAGGATCGCATGCATCTCAGAGCCTTCCCAAAAGGCTTTGACGTGCAAAGATTTAGGCACGGAGTGCAGTGTCAAACTTGGCAATTGCGTTTCTGCATCCTGGTCTTGAGGGTCGGTCGTGACCTGCTCTTGTGATCCTTTGACCCACTGCTTAAGATCTTGCCATAGGGTAGGATGCTGCTTAAGCAGATCTCCTAGGCTAAGTGTTACAGGGGTGGTCAATAGCGTGGTCAAGAGATCATTAAATACTCGTCCTTCCCCTAACCTAGACTGTCCGGGCCAATGGCCGCGGCTGATCTGCGGCTCTGTCGCGTCTAGGCTTGGTCTCAGTGGCACTGCTTGTGGCGCAGTTTCTTCTGCTGACTTAGGTTGAGGTGGTGATATCGGCGTGCTTACACTGGAGAGGTCATCAATCTCGTCCTCTATGATGGGCTTAGCGTCTTTGAGATACTCTTGAGTCTCCTTCACCCATTCCTTCACCTTTTCTATGGCCTCTAATTGTCGCTTCGGATGTGGGTATTCCCCTATTTTAGCGCTTCCCTTTTCGGCCGTCTTAGGGGCTGAAGTCTCTGCCTCTACATCCGAAACCTTCTTTCCCGCAGGTAGAGTCGTAGCACTCTCGGTTCTTAGCGGGACTTTAGCTTCCGATCTCTTCTTTTTCCGTCTGCGTCTTTTCTTCCATATGGAGGTTGCGTCAAGATTGCTAGGTCCTGGCAGCCGGCCTGCTTCATTTGGGCTCGGGTCATGACCCGCAATGGAATAGGTGTGGCCTCCCCATCGAGGTTTTTGACACCAAACAGCCCCAGTGGGACAGATGGCAAGTTGGCTGAGCTAGAGGATGGCTTTCGCTTTGGGCAATCCACGAAAAGATGGGTGATTCCGCACTCTGTACACCTTTGGTCAGCCTTGTCCCTGTTTTGCTGCTCTTTTTCAGGGCAGCGCAATGAAACATGACCGGGGTGACCACAAGTCCAACAAGTGACTGGATCCTGCGGCTGCCCTCCTAGGCCTCTACCTTGTCCTCGTCCTAACGCCATCACCAGCACGGGTCGATAATCCATGAGGACCGCGTTGCCCTTGTCATCGTGCGAGACGTAAGGGTATATATAGGTCTCTTCATCATTCGGCTCCTCCACGTAGTGTACTGGAGCGTTGCTCGGTGGGTGGGTCACGTAAGGACCAGGCAATCTAGGAATGCCTGTAGGATTTATGCCCATTCTAGGGACGGCTGGTTTCATATGGTTAGGCACGGGAAGAGCCAATGGGGCTCCCCTTCCGGAGAATGGCTGCAGCCTATTCGCTAGGTAAGGCTGGCCGTAGGGTTGCGAGTATGGAAGTCTTCTTGGTAATCTACAATGCATGACATCATGGCCGAACCTCCCGCAGTTAGCGCAAGGTCTTGACCTAGGGTCTTGACACTCGGCCGGCAAGTGGTTTCCGCCACAGTACACGCATTGGACGTGCGGGCGCATTGGTTGTCTCAACATGTCTTGTAATTTGGCTAATTCCATTTTGACCTCAACCAAGCCTTGGTCTGTCTCGGTGGCCTTCCCCTTATCTTGGGATGATGGGATTGACCGCTCATTAGAGGCTGACGTTCTCTCTAAGCTTCGCGAGATGGTCTCCTCTAGATTTGAGCTCCTGGAGCTCCGCTCTTTCAGCTGATCATCAACTTTGATGGCTTCCTCAAACACTCTAGCCACCGCATCCTGCTACAAGCTTGAATTGCCTACCAAAGCCTTATACAACTCCTCGTCTCGAATTCCGCTGATGAATACAGTCGAAAATGCTCTGTCAGTCGGTCGCTCGCCTAGAGGGATTCTCTTAAAGAGACTCCTCACATGGGTCACATAGTCGCGGATGTCCTCCTTCTCTTTCTGCTTGACATTCATCAAGCGTACTAGCAGGTTGTTGGAGTATCCGGGCTCAGCAAATCTCTTGACGAAGAGATTCTTGAGGTCATTGAAGTTGGCTCGCTCTGCAGCATCTAGGCTCGTATACCACGTCCTACCCTTGTCATCTAGGCAAAGCCCAAATGCTTGCGAGCATTGAGTTCGGTCGTTGAGGCCATTGGCTTCGCAGACTTGCTCAAACTGCTCAACAAAGCTGTATGGATCGTGATGCGGTTGGTACTTATCGAGTTGCTTGGCAACAATCGGTATTTTGGCCTGGTTTTTTGAGCCTTGGTTCACCCCTAATCCTGCGAGCAGTGATGTCGCTAGTGCAGTGGCACTCTACTCTACTGCTGTATTATCGAGCAGTCATTTCATGAGAAGCTCGCTCAACGTCAAGTCTCCCTCTAGTGCTCTCTCATGGTCCGTTCAGTTTCGACCAGCCAAGTTCAGCACTCGCTGCACCTCATGCAGCTCCATGCTTTGCCTTTGGCTCCTAGCCTGTTGATCCCTACTGTACTCGGCTATGCCCTGCAATGCCTTGCGGGCTAGCCTTCTCTCCTCCTCTAGATCTACAATGATTGCGTCTGTTGTCCTGTCGCGGTGCTCGTATAGGGCATGCACATTGTAACTGCTCACCACTACTGAATAGCATCTGGGAATACATTCAAATCGAGGTCCTTGTTAGACCGCTGGTCGGAGCTCTCGTCCGTCATGGTCGAGTTCTTGCGCTCCACTATGCTGTCGATCAGGTTGAATAGACTTGACAAATCCTCGTCGTTGGCGCTCCTTGCTTGGTCCTACCCTGCGCTTCGATGGTTTGTCTATGTCTTGGGTCCTCTCCTATTGGTGGGTTCCTTGAGTGGTTTATCTGAGTGAGTTCCTTTGGTTATTGAATACAAATCTCAATTTATGGTCACTCGGTGAGTGTGTTGTTTCTTATGCACTTGTGCCCAATCAGGCTTTCAGCTTTCTTAAGTGTATTTCAACTGCGGAAATTCAATGTGAGTGCCACAAGCAATTCCTCAGCGTCTTACACACTCTCGCTTGTTTCGGGCCTGATAAGCTTCGTTGCTCCAGTCCTGGCCGTTCTAGCAAGTTCTAGGGTCTGCGCTGCTTCTTGCCGTTCACTAGGGGTCAATCACAGGTCCTCCAATTGGATTTCCATTCTCAATGCGTTAGGTCATTAGGGAGTGCTCCAGCACTGTCCCCTTGTCCCTTGGTCTTGACTCCTACGTCAGGAATTGCCCACAAGGCGTTCGCCATGTTGTCCTGGAGCAGGTTGCGCTTCCAGTCGATCGTGGGGGTCAATTTTTTATGTTTTTCCATTTTCTTTTCTTTTCTCTTTTTTTTTTAAACCTAAGGGTGTGTCCGACTCTGAGAATTGGATGTCCGATTTACCAGTGGTCCGATTCTAGGAATCGGACCAGGTGGGTCCGAGTTTGAGCCGTTCAAGTCTCAGAATCGGACGGGGGTTAAGTGTTCGATTTTCAAAAATCGAACAAGTGGTCCAATCGGACTAGACATGTGGTTCGATTGCTAACGTGTCCTAATTCGTGAGTCCGATTTCCTTGATCGAATGATCGGGCTAAGCGTCCGATCAGATGGGGTTGGTCCGAGTCCAAGTGGTCTAAGTCCCAAAATCGGACGGGTTGGTCCGATTGGACGGTTGTCCGAATGTCCGATTCTCAAAATCGGACATTCGATTCTGAGAATCGAACACTGAATCGAGTGTCCGATTCCGCCGACCCGAATGCACTTTCGAGCATAAATTCGTCCAAAATCTTAAGATATCGATTATTATAGACTACAAGATTCACCAGGAATGATGTTGGAGTGATGGGGGAGAGATCTATATACCTGGGGATTGCCGACAGCAACATCACTCCTTGCCATGATCGATCGAACGGGTCGCCCAAGCTCTCTCTCTCTCTCTCTCTCTCTCTCTCTCTCTCTCTCTCTCTCTCTCTCTCTCTCTCTCTCTCTCTCTCTCTCTCTCTCTCTCAGCTAGTTGCAAATGAGGATTCCCTTGCCCTTCAAGAACTTATAACCCTACTGGACATTACCCGGATGTTACCGATCACTCTCCTTGCGATTCCTACACATTCAAATGCGCATTTCCTCCATTTTTCCCCTGTTTTCCCCAGATTTTCTCCCTATTTTACAACAGCAAACCCTATGTCTCTCAGGTGCGATTTCCTACTGTTAACCTACTCTAAACGCAATACAAATCAAAAGCAAAAAACTGAACTAATTTCTCCATGTTTTCCAATCATCAAACAACCAGAATATCCCAAAATACTTACCTGTTTTGAAGATCAAAAACACCCAAACTTCCTACCTACCTCAAGCTCTGTTTCGGGGATGAATACCCTACTTCGATGCTCGATATGAGGCACACAAGTACTCAAGCTTGAATCCGTTGGTCCCGGCAATGGAATCAAAATGTGGGAGCTTTCGCTCAACCGCCAAGACCCACGGGCCGCTTATTGTTTCAAGCGTTCCAAGCGAGCTCTAATGGCTATCTCTCACCTAGCCGACGCGCCGTCGATCCTACGAGTGTAGTGAGCTTACCTTGATGCTTGATCGAGTACCCTCCTCTCTCTTGCACTCCAGTAGCTCCACGATTCTTGATGCTAGCTCAAGCATCCTCAAGCCTCCTCCATCTCCAAGCTCCATCCTCCATAGCCGTGTGCGCAAGAGAAGAGAAGAGAAGAGAAGAGAAGAGAAGAGAAGAGAAGAGAAGAGAAGAAGAGAAGAGGAGATGGTGAAGAGCTTCAACCTCTTGATCCCTCACTCCCACACACACTCACTCCCTCACACTCTCACACTCCCTCTCTCAAGAGCACACACAAGCAAGAAGGAGAGAAGAAGAGAGGAAGAAGAAGACTCTTTTTGCCACACACCAAAGAATGAGCTTCTCATTCACTTTTCAACTTTATATACAAAGCCCTAAATCCTTTTTGGACGGTCATCCCCTTTTCCCTTTTTTACATGGCCGACCGTAGTCTAGGCCCTTTTTCCCATTTCCCACCATTCTAATTTATCCTATTCCCAAGTAATGTGTACACTTTGCATAGGAGTGAGCCTGGTGCTCTATTACAAGGATTCGGGGGCGCTTCCATATTTAATGGTCTGCCTTTTACTCTTTGGTTGTCTCGGGGCAATACTGAGACTTTCTGAGGGTCCTGCCCGAACATTTTAATTTGCAGGGTCTGTTTATCGGTCAAGGTGCCTTTTTCTACTTTTATCTTACGCCTTTTTTGCTATTTTCTTTTTTTTTTTCATTTTTCACTCCTCTATGCTGCAGAAAACATAGTAACAATAGGCTGTCTCCGGATGCCCATGGATAAATGAACAAGATCCAGAGGCTCACCCATGCACATAATGTCTGACTCCTTATGCAAATTATGAATTTTCCTACCATAAAAACAATGATCACAACAATCAAAACACTTATAGTCAAGGGGCAAAAGGTACTGCAAATGGGTAAGCATTCTCATAACCTTTAATGGCATGTGCGCAAGGTGACAATGCCATAATGATACATGTGGTATTGTAGCCACTACCAAAACATGGCTGATAAACCTAGATACAAGTGAATGAAGAGTGCCAAACTTGGCACCTCATGCCAAGACAAGATTCCCACATGTAAGTTTCCATGAGGAATCACTGAAAGATACAACATAACTTGCATTATCCAACTGTCCATAGGATTTTAGCCAAAGCCAAAACATGGCCTATATCATGCAAAGTAAACATACTATGTGAAGGAAACTACAGCTTGGCATCCCCAATACCAACAATATCCAATGCCAAGTCATTACCCAATCTAATAAAGCCTATCATCCTACAATAGGAGTGGAACCACTCTCGATGAGGGGTGGCATGAAATAAAGCCCTTGAATCAATTTGCCAATATTAAGCATAGGTGGACAAGGCATCAGTCAACTATGAAACATCAAGAGAAGAAGCTGCAAGTATTTAGACGTCGTCAGAGTCACTCTACACGACATTAATCTCTTCAATCTTGATATTAGACTTGCTAGGGATAATTCTATGATCATCATTTTTTTCCTACGCTTTATCATTTCCCTCTTTCTTATGCTTGTCATTATGTATTTTATGGAACTGTGGCTGAATCTGACCCTGCTTCCCACAATAATGACAAGTCAATACGGACTTACAGCCATGGACTTACTATGAGACTATCCACATGATTGAGAATAAGACTTCTAAGAGTCTCTCCCACAATGGTCATTGCCACTCCTACCATTATTGCCTCTGACCGTGAAAGAATGAGAGGTGTAGAATGAATCTACATTCTTTCATTTAAGAGTGTACCCTCTACATCCTACAATTTTAGCCCATTACTAAGCATATTTGCACACACAACCATACGAAATGTGTCCCATGATTCAGACAATGTAATCAACAAGAAAAAGGAAGGAAGATTGTCCTTAAATTCAATTCCCTACTATTTAAATTGTGTATCAAAGCTCATACTTGGAGTTCCTTAGTTCATTTGAAATTAATTGAAGCATCTTCTTTTATTGAGGATGGTCCTGATGTCTTTCTTTGCCTAAGAGAATCCATTCATATCAGTGCTTGGCTCTTGTTGTCCTTATCTCTTAGTCTTCTCTAGACTTGTATGTATCTTATATACTGGTCAATAAACATTACTCTCCCTTTTGTATTGGAAATCCATAGAGAAATGAGCTCTTTGACCTTAATTTTAGACTTTATAACATAACATTGGCTACTAGCAAAAGTTTCTCTAAGCCTTAAGCCTTTTAACTACACCTTGGAAAGTGAAGGATAAAATAAAAATTAAATCCGATTTGCAAACATGCCATTTTAGACCTCATGCTAAGCTATAACAAAGGCTTTAAAAATATTTCATTATTGTTTAATAGATAAGAGCATCGAATGACTATGATTAATTGTGGATTATTAATCTTTTGAAATTAGAAGGGCATACCTCTGGTGGCTATTGAATCAATTAAGCATTGATCTAGTTAACTTATCAACCTTCTTCATACTATTGAATCAATTAAGCCTCAAAAGCTTTTAGTATAAGCCGCGCCCCATCCCCCCCCCCCCTTTTTCATTTTCCTCGATTTTTTCCAAAAATATGGCAGATGAATCCTAGTGTGAATGATGGTGCTACAGTGAGAGTCTCTAAAAGAAAACAACCAAATTCAACCCAAAAATTTAGCCTAGCTAATCTTGACATTAAGGAAGCTTATCCATAGTTCTAAAGAGACTTAAGGGATGAGCTCCTGGCCTTCCTAAGGACCATAGACATATTATGCCCAATATGACTACCTTGCTTGCTTTATTAGTTAAATAGAGCCTTGGGGCTCAAATAAGGTGCCTTCTACATCTTGAAAAGGGCCTGCAATATGCTCCAATTCATGATTGGTAAGGATAGACTAATGAAGGCTTTAAAAATAGCAATAGTAAACTTTGATTATTGTGATTTATAAATAGGCCCCCTTGTTGTCATGATGATAAGTGTGCTATAATCATGTCGTTAATAGACAATTGGTGCACAAATCGGACGCCGTATGCGCACGTAGTGAGCGTCAAAATGTCCCCAAGAACAAAAGAACTCTACTTTTTACACAAAAACCAATGAAGAAAGCTTGCACGACATGAACAAGAGACCAATTGGGTGCAATCTCCCCCCATACCTTGTGTGAGCGCTCCACAAAGCATGTATTTAATATATTATTCATCTTCAAGCTCAAATAATAGCCCAATTTACAAAATAGTACGCTTTAGCTTTTGAGTTTGCTTTTGTACCACTAAAGAATTAAAGCTAATGGGCGCCCAAGAAGTTAGGCGGTACCCAAATACAATGTCCAATACAAGTATTTAAATCATGCGTCCATGCCCATACAAAAATAATAAATAAATATCAAACGCTTTAATAAATAAGCACGACAAAATATAGGCGCCATGCCTAAAATACGCGCCCATCAAAAATTGATGATAATTTGAATACACGCTATCCTCCAATGCTTTTTCAATGCCACCGCTGCTTGCTCTACACATCAACTGAAGCATTCACAATTGTTAGAAAAATAATACAATTAAACCGACAAAAGTGAATACCTAGCAATTTTCAGCTACATAAATAAATTGGTTAGAAATTAATCCTAACCTTAATTTATTACGAGTGTGCACTCTAAAATCATAAACGCTTATTAATTTAAATATGTATTTTGCGGAATCACCCGCTATGGAATCACCCATGTACACATAAAATTAACAAAACACCCGAAAAGGTAGGCGTCCCCATCGACTTTTCGCACAAAGAATCCACTTTGTGTATGAGCCCCGGTAATAATAAAATTTTACGGAATCCACTGTGGAATGTGCCTCCTGGCATCATACCCCCGAGGTGGGATAGCAATTGTCCTCAATTGCTATTAGCTCAATGTGGAGCTAACAGAGTGGGGAAAGCATTTAAGTCTCTAGCGTGCATCCATTGGGCCTCTTCAACAGGATGATTTTTAAACTTGACCAAATATCTAGAATATCTACAGCCAGTTCTAGTGGTCATAAAGTCAGTATTTATAATAGTTTCAAGCTCAAGGATTTCAGTTTCATCATCTAGCAAAGGAGGGTTTTCATAGACAGGGTGTACAGGTAATTGGCCTCTAAAAGGTCGTAATAAACTGATGTGGAAGGTGTTGTGGATTTTACAATGTTGTGGTAATTCTAGTTTAAATGCATTGTCATTGATTTTGTGTATGATCTTGAATGGTCCATAAAAGCTAGGTGCTAATTTGACAATAGGGTGTTTATCTACACTTTGTAATCTTCGTTTTTCTATTCGTAACCAAACATAATCATCAACTTTAAAATTCATAGCTTGTCTTTTCTTGTTTGCTTGTTTTGTATATGACTGCTGGGCTTTGGCAATCATATCTTTAACTTCATCAAGGTAATCGATATCCATAAATAACTTCAAATGGTGCTTTCTTTGTAGCTATATGTGGTGTTTTATTATATGCAAACTGAAGTAAATGTAGATATGTATCCCATGTGTGTGGTTTTGAAATTGTGTAAGCACGCAAAAGATCTAAAATAGTACTGTTAGTAGCTTCTGTTTGACCGTTTGTTTCAGGATGAAATGCAGATGAAAAATCAATCTTTGTTCATAAGGTAGCAAACAAAGTAATCTAAAAATTATTGCAAAATCTAGAATCACGATCAGAAATAATGACTTTTGGTAAACCATGATTAGTGAAAATAGTTTTCAAAAACAATTGAGCAGCTTGAGATGCAATTAAAGTTTTATTGCATGGAATAAAATATGATTGTTTGCTAAACATGTCTACAACAGTTCAAATCATATCATGATTAGCTTTAGTGTTAGGTAAACCAGTGGTAAAATCCATTGAAATATGTTCCCATGGTCGTGATGGAATAGATAATGGCATTAGTAAACCATATTGTTTACCATGGTGTCTTTTAACTCGTTGACAAATTAGGCATTCAGATACAAAGTTAGATACATCAGTGTCCATATGTGGCCAATAAAAATCTTCAATCAATGTACGCAAAGTAGATATAATTCCTCTATAACCTTGATATGGAGGACAATGAATTTCATGCAAAACAAATGATCGAAATGGAACTATCACACATAATTTCATGCAAAACAAATGATCGAAATGAAACTGTCACACATAATCTTTTTTCATAAAACATGAATCCATTAGTATAAGACAGTGAATCAATAGGAATCCAATTATTTGCAACTAATTTATTCCAATCAGCTTGAAAAGTAGGATCTTGATGATAAGTATCTTTCATAGGGATAAGGGAATCAAATGATATGACAGAAATATTTTGAATTGTCGATCTTCTACTCAAAGCATCAACAACAACATTTTCTTTTCCAGGTTGATATTGTATAAGGGAATGAAAACTTTGAATAAAAGCGGCCCATTTAATGTGTCGGTCAGATATTTGTGGTTGACTAAGGAGATGTCTAATGCTTTGTTGGTCTGTTTTGATCATAAATTCAAATCCCATTAAATAATGTTTCCATTGACGTAAGGCTTGTACTACAGCTAGCAATTCCTTGTCATAGCTAGAATATTTAAGTTCAGATGGTTTGAGTTTACAGCTAGAGTAGGCTATGGGATGAGAATATTGCATAAGGACGACTCCTATTCCAGATCCACTAGCGTCAGTAACTACTAAGAAGAATGGTCTATTGAAGTCAGGTAATTGTAATACAGGAGCATGAGTTAAAGCATGTTTCAACAAATCAAAGGACTTTTGTTGATTGTCAGACCAATTATACACAATACCTTTCTTTAAAAGTTTTGTCAAGGGTAATGCAAGTAATGAGAAATTCCTCACAAACTTTCTGTAAAAGCTAGCAAGACCTAGAAAAGAATATAATTCATGCACATTTTTGGGTATGGGCCAATTTAAAATTGCTTCTATCTTTTTAGGGTCAACTTTAATACCTTCTGATGAAATAATATGTCCTAGATATTCAATTTCTGTTTGGAAGAATTCACTCTTTTCGGGGTTAGCATATAATTGATTGTCTTTTAACAACTTAAAAACTAAAGACAAATGTTCATAATGCTCATTCTCATTTTTACTGAAAACTAATATGTCATCAAAGAAAACTATGACACAATGCTGATGTTTCAGAAATATGCGATTCATCATGCGACTGAATGTGGCTGGTACATTAGTTAAACCAAAAGGCATAACTAGAAATTCATAGTGTCCAAATTGTGTTCTAAATGTAGTTTTGAATATATGAGATTTGTCCAATCTTACTTGATGATATCCAGATTTAAGATCTATCTTACTGAATATGGCAGATCCTTGTAGCTTATCCATAAGATCATCTACCCTAGGAATCGGATATCTATTCTTAACAGTAATTTTATTTAGGGCACGATAATCAATGCACATGCGATAAGTATTATTTTTCTTTTTCACTAATAATACAGGTGCACCAAATGGAGAACTACTAGGTCTAATTAATCCTCTGCTAAGTAATTCTTCTATTTGATTTTGAATTTCTTTCTGTTCAATTTGGTTATGTCTATATGGTACTATACATGGTGGTTGTGTTCCAGGAATTAAATCTATCTTATGATCTTCAGGATGTGAAGGTGGTAATCCAGGTGGTAAATCAGCAGCAAAACAATCTTGAAATTGGGCAAGAAATTGTGTATGCCTAGGATGCATCTGTTTTTCTTTAGCTTGAATTTCATTCACCCATATTAAATAAGATTTACTATTTTTACGTAATGCATGTTTAGCCTGAGTATGAGTAAGCAGTGGAAAATTATTAGAAGCATGCCTACCATGCAATGTGATTTGTTTTCCTTGAAAATAAATTTTAATTGAATGCGTAGAATAATCTATGTCAGGATTATATTGATGACGCCAAGGCATTCCTAAGATAATGTCACTAGACTGCCAAGGTACAACTAAGAAATTTCTTTGTTCAGTATATTCATCAATTTTAATTTCTAAATTATGCACCTCTTGTGTTCCATTATATCTCGTACCTAGGAATGTAGCCTTGATGCAATAATGTGTAGAAACAGTTTGTAAATTCAATTCTTTGACTAATTTTGCAGAAATAAAGTCATGTGTGCTCCCATCATCATGTAAAATAGTCTTTTCTTTACCACGCACAAAACATTTCATTGTTAATAAAGAATGGGGAGCTGGCATACCTGGCAAAGTATCCGAAGTAGTACCGATGTCGTCATCATCTTCCGTAAAGTCCGGCATTTCCTCATGTTCTTCTTCTTCTATTGCTCCCAGATAATTGATATGGACGGATGGCTTTTTGGATTGACAATTGGCTGGTAGATGTCCAGGTTGATGGCATTTGTAACAAACTATGGGTTTTGCTTTAGATACATTATTGGTAATGGCTGGAAGTTTAGGAATGTTGGGATTTGACTGTGGGGATGGCTTAGGCTTTGGATTGGTGTTCAATGGCAAGGTAGGTGGTCGCATCCAAGATTTACCGAATGAAGATGGAAGAAAACGACTTTGATTGAATCTTCGAAAATTTGAATTGAATTGTTTGGAACCATAGTTACCATTAGTTGGAAATTGTTGTAGTCGCTTGTCTCATCCACGAATTTTGTCTTCAGTGTCATGGGCCAAAGAAATTGCATCTTCAAGTGTTGTTGGCTTGAACATATTGACTTTCGCATAGAAATGTCCAAGTAGGCCAGATATAAACTTGCGTTTATGAGTTGCTTCAGGTACATCTTCGAGCATACATAGTTGCAATAGAGCATTCCAGAAACGTTCAGTGTATTGGGAAATAGGTTCGTGATCCCTTTGTTGTAGAAGATCCCATTGCTTGATGGCTTTTTCATGGAATTGAGGAGGAAGGAAATTCTGCAAAAATTTCTTTTGGAAAGTCTCCCAAATAGTGGGACAATCAACGCTCTTGCGGACCACAGTCCACCATAAGGATGCTCAGTCAACTAAATGGTTAGTGACACATTTAATTTTGTCTTTCTCAGCATATGTTTCTTCATGGAAGTAATCATCAAATTGACTGATAAAAGCAAGAACAGTCTTTCCATTGCGTGATCCATTTAAAGTACGAAATTTCAAGTTTCTTTTACTTATCTTTGTTTCTTTGCGAATGGATTGGGCTTCAAGTGTTGCATCGATAGTAGTCGTATAAGATCTTCGGGTTGCGATCCATCTTGGTCGGTGGTAGATCGTTGTAAATTGGCCAATTGAACTTGCAAACCTTGTCGGGCTCTTCGTTCTTCTTCAAGTTGCATCATAATCAAATCCAACTTTTGCTCCATCATTGGTTCGGGTAAATCACCTTCAGCTATAAGATCGTCCATGTTTTGATCGGTCATCCTGCAAAATTCCAAAAGACTCACACTCTCGAAATCTTATTAGCGGGATGAGCATAGCTCAAAGGCGGGTTTACAAGGCTTGTATATTTTGTTTGGCTTTTGTAGTATCTCTTCTTTACGATTGCGGAATTCATTGTCACAACCGTCTTCCAAGAAAATAGTCTTGCATATAAACTACGTATGAACTTCTGTTTTTGTTGAAACTGGTTCAGCAAGACTGCGAGTGTGAATAGGGACTTCTCGAAGCTCCAAAACTAGTTCAGCTTACACACAGTATGAACGGTCGCTATAAGAGTTGTTGGAGATGACTTGTTAGACTTGGATGACTTGAAGAACTAAGAGAGCTTAGAATTTTAAGCTTTAGTGACTAGCTTGATTTTCGTGGACCTCAGGATGTGTTCGGTAGATTTGACGACGGTGAGTTTATGCTACTGCCACGGACACAGAAATTCGATAATGAAGCTTTTTTTTAATAAGCTTCTTGTCTTGTAAAGCGTAATAAGCTTTATCTTAAAGCTTTGAGAGATATGGAGGATTTCTTATCTGTATATTCCACGACTTGATGTAGAAGCTTTGTCGCCGGTCCTTCGCCTCTACAGAGGCTGGTCTCTCGCAATCATAGGGTATAGAAGGGGGTTCTTGACTGCCAGGAACACGCTGGTATCAACCGTTCGCGACGAGACTGACTATAGAGCTCTATCGTTCCAAGAGCTCTGCCTTCGCGCGAGATGGTAAGGGATTGGAAGCTCTCGATCTCAGCTTCGCTCTAATACCACTGGTGCACAGATCAGACGTCGTATGCGCGCGTAGTGAGCGTCAGAAGGTCCCCAAGAACAAAAAAACTCTACTTTTTACACAAAAACCAATGAAGAAAGCTTGCACGACATGAACAAGAGACCAATTGGGTGCAATCTCCCCCCATGCCTTGTGTGAGCGCTCCACAAAGCATGTATTTAATATATTATTCATCTTCAAGCTCAAATAATAGCCCAATTTACAAAATAGCACGCTTTAGCTTTTGAGTTTGCTTTTGTGCCACTAAAGAATTAAAGCTAATGGGCGCCCAAGAAGTCAGGTGGTACCCAAATACAATGTCCAATACAAGTATTTAAATCATGCGCCCATGCGTATACAAAAATAATAAATAAATATCAAGCGCTTTAATAAATAAGCACGACAAAATATAGGCGCCATGCCTAAAATACGCGCCCATAAAAAATTGATGATAATTTGAATACACGCTATCCTCCAATGCTTTTTCAATGCCACCGCTGCTTGCTCTACACATCAACTGAAGCATTCACAATTGTTAGAAAAATAATACAATTAAACCGACAAAAGTGAATACCTAGCAGTCTTCAGCTACATAAATAAATTGGTTAGAAATCAATCCTAACCTTAATTTATTACGAGTGCGCACTCTAAACTCATAAATGTTTATTAATTTAAATATGTATTTTGATGAATCACCCGCTATGGAATCACCCATGTACACATAAAATTAACAAAACGCCCGAAAAGGATAGGCGTCCCCATCGACTTTTTGCACAAAGAATCCACTTTGTGTATGAGCCCCGATAATAATAAAATTTTACGGAATCCACCGTGGAATATGCCTCCTGGCATCAACAATAGGATACTCCTTTGTTGATAATGATGATGGATTGAATAAATCGATGAGGCCTTTCTTGATGTCGACGCATGGACCACTCACCTCAATCTAATATGAATGTTGAGGTCCATCGTACTACAAGAATTAAAAGGTGGATTGCTGACAAAAATGAGAGCATGTGGAAGAAGCAAGCAAAAGCTATCAAGGTTAGAGAGAGAGAGAGAGAGAGAGAGAGAGAGAGATGGTATATGGGAACTCCAATAGTCACAATGTGTAACCTACCATCCCTTATTCTATTGTCATAGTAAGAATAAAGAATAAAGTGATAGTGATGGGCAATCACCACCTATAGTGTACACGTGTATGAGTAGTAAGTACAAGATAAATGTAAGCAACTAGGCACATGCGACCTTTAATCCCCAAAAATCTCCCACTTAAAGGCGAATGTACCTTGGTAAAACATGTGACAAAGTACAAAGTATACATATAAGTTTAATTGGATAAAAAATACATATCATCTCATCCTACACCCATCGTCTTCCTAAGAAAGGCACAACGTTCCAATGGGAGACTTTTAATGAGAAAATCTGTGGGATTCTCATCTATAGAGATATTGACAAGCTCTATTTAGTTGTCCTTAACCACCTCTCTAGTAAAGTGGCAATGGACCTCAATATACTTGGTCTTTGCATGAACCATCAAATTGCATGCCAATGGGATGGGATTAATAGAGCTTGAATATAATGCAGTGGTCATATCTATGATCCCAAGGCCTACAACCAAGTGGCCTAACCATAGGACCTCTTTGCATGCCTCAATGTGGCTGCAATGTACTCATCCTTAGTAGTAGACAAGGTAGTCCATTTCTACACAGCTAGACATATACCAAACAGCATGTCTATAGCAAAGGTAAAGGCATAGCTAAATGTAGACTTCCTCCTATTTGCATGTCTTGTATAATTGGAGTCTATGTAGCCCATGACTCTAGTATCTTGGCCACCATGGCAAAGGCACAAGTTTGATATGCCCTTAAGATATTTCATGATACCCTTCATAGTATCCCAACATCACTTGCCAAGTGTCTCCTTATACTGAGCCACAACTCTGGCTACAAATGTTGTCAAGTCTAGTGGCTATCATAGCATATATAAAACTGCCCATTATAGATGCGTATGAGATCTTGGCCATCTCAGCCCTCTCACCATTTGATTAAGGAAAAACAGCTTGACTCACCTTCGCATGAGAAGGTAAAGGTGTGCCAATCAATTTACCACCCTGTATGTGGAACCACTCAAGTACTTTGTGAATGTAATCCTTATGTGTGACAAGTAGAAGAGTATCTTAGAGCAATTACACATGATGCACATGCCAAGCATGTGAGAAGCATGCCCCATGTTCTCCATCTCAAAGCTCCTCTTGAATAGAGCCTTCAAAGCATCCAACTCATCAATATATCATCAAATAGAGTACCAAAGTGATAAGGCTATCATCACATGCCTTCTTTATATAAAGACAAGGATCCATATTAGTGTGGGTATAACCTTGTGAATGCATAAAGGTATCAATATTATGATACCACTCCCTAGGTATATGCTTAAGTCCATGAATACTCTTTCTCAATTTGCTCACTAGGTATTCCATGTCCTTTTCCACAAGACCTCAGGTTGTTGCATATAGATATCCTCATGTAGGTCCCCATGTAGGAAAGCTGTCAAACATCCATCTAGTACAAGTCTAGATCCATCAACACAACCAAAGCCAAAACCAAGCAAAGGGTAGTCAACTTGACCATAGGGGAGAATATCTCATCAAAATCAAACCCTTAGCAACCAAACGGGCTTTATATGCTAGGTTAGGGCGACCAAGAACACTCTTTAACTTATGCACCCACTTGCATGGCAATGCATATTTTCCACTAGGCAATGGAACTAAATCCCACCTATAATTCCTTTGTAAGTGAGTGAAATTGAAATTTCATGGCCTTCTCCCAAGAGTGACTATTACCTCTAAACATAGCCTCCTCATAAGTAAGGGGCTCACTACAATCTATCATGATGACAAAATGCATGGAGGGCTCATAATGATCAAGATGACATGAGGCTCTAGTAGAGCATATTAAGACTTGTTGGGGGGACTTGTACGGCATGCTCTCTTTGTCCAACAACATGATTTTGTATAGCAAGTCAATCATAGGCCACTACATCATCAAAAACTCTATAGGCTATCAAACTAGGGTTGATTGTATGATAACATGAGGCTCCTCCTAAAAGATCACCTTGCATACCTTAATCACTAGTTGTAGTTGCATATGCATCTTGCTCTCATGAAATACAACATCATGGTTACAGATAATCTTCTGAGCATGTAGATCCTATCTCGCCTACATCACCATATCCAAGAAAGATACAATTTATGGACTTCAAATCCAAGTTGTTACACTTATCTTTAGGAATATGGCAGAATGTCTCACATCTAAAGACTCACAAAAGGGCATATGAGGGAGCTTTTATAGACCATACCTCCTTTGTAACTCCACCATCAAGGGTAGTGCTGCATGAGGATCTATTAATAAACTGAATGGAAATATTAACTCCCTCAACCCAAAATGTATGTGACAAGCTTGCCTAACTAAGCATATTCTAGAATCTTTCTTGAATACTCTTATTCATGCACTCTACAATACCATTTTGGGGTGGGGTGTAAGGGGCAACCCTTTCATTATAAAACTACTAAAAAGCCTTAGAGACATATTCACCCCCATTATTAGACCTTATGCACTTTAGTCTATGCATGCAGACTGGTTCTTAGCAATAGCAAGAAGCCCTAAAGAATACATAGAGCTTCTAGCTTTTTGTCGATAGGCCCACACTTTTTGCAAATAACCATCAATGGATGTAATGAAGTGCTTTGCACTTGATAGGTTATGGGACCATAAATATTGAAAGGAACTAGAGCCAAAGACTCACCCATGTGCATAGTACAAGACTTTTTATGCATGCTATGAGTCTAGCTACCATATAAACAATTATCTCATGAATCAAAACATGAAAAGTCTAGGGATGAGAGACATTGCAAAATGAGTCAAGAGTTTCATTCCTTTGAGGGGCATATGCCCAAGATGGTGATGCCAAGGAGATACATGTGGAAGATTGGCCACAACCAAAACATTATTAGTAGTGCTAGATACAACTTAAGGGATAGAGATTGCTAGTCTTGGCACCTCTAGCCAAAATGAGGTTGCTACATGTGATTTTACATGTAGAATCACTAAAGGAAACATAATACCTAGCGTCATCTAACTCTCCTACAAAGATAAGGCTTTTAGTCAAAGCCATCACATGGCATACATAATGCAACACAAATGAAGTAGTAGTAGTAAACTACAAACAAACATCTACAATGCCAATAATATCACAAACATGATTATCTCCTAGTCTCATATAACTTGTCATAGGATGATAGGTATAGAATCAAGCACGATGTGGGGTCACATGAAAGGAAGCCCCTACATCAAGCAAGTAGTACTGAGAGAAAGATGATAGAGAATCAATCAATTGGATGTTAAGAGAAGAAGCAGGCAAAATGTACTCATCAAAATTGTACTCCAATGCATTTACCTCCTCAATCTTGACAATAGACTTTGTGAGACTATGATCATTCGAACTCTTACATCATCATGTGCTTTTCTCTTGCCTTTATCTCGCCTATTTTAGCACATTTTATGACAGTGTGGCTGAAAGACTCTGATGCCTGCAATAATGACATGTGAGAGATGACTTGAAGCCAATAGATTTTTTGCGACCTTGCAATCAGATCTAGACTTTGACTTGCCATCATGTGCATCTTTGCCATAGTGGTCATTACCATATCTATCAACATTACATTCTCTAATGGTAAGTGCATGAGAGGCACATGCTACATCAAAATTCTTCCTACTTGCTTCCTCAATAAGGCCCCCTTTACATATTTGAGCATAAGACTATCTATAGGAGCATTAGTACTTATGGCAATGCAAAAATTATCCCAAGACTCAAGGAGTGATAAGCACCCATGGTTTTTGGGGAGAGGCTATTATGACAATTGTTCACTTGATCAATCGGTCCATTGAACAAGTCTTTGGGGAGGAGAGTTTCTTAGGAAGACTAGTCGGGCAAGCCACCTTCATATGCTCATTTGAGAGTGTTTGGCTACAAGACATTTGTGCATATCCGCAAGGAAGAACACAACAAACTTGAGCCAAAATCCCATAGATGCATTTTTCTAGGATATGGTGACGAGGGTGAAATGGGATATAGATTATGGAATCCCAAGAAAAGGAAAGTAGTATGCGGCACAATGATGTTATCTTCCATGAATACCGCATGCATAAATAGCCTGAAATGATAGAGGAGGTTAGAAGACTTGTATTCACAGAAGATGTACCTAGGATAGCAAAGAATGCCCATTGAACAACAGCAAATACTTGTTGTAAATGACCCAAAAAATGCAGAAAATCATGCTGAAAATGGCTATCAAGGTGTCACCCATGATATACATAGTCTCAATAAGATAGAACAAAGCTAGGACATCTAGATGTGGTAGGATAGCAAGCTATAAATGCACATTTATAGGCCTATAGAGGCGCAATCGTCAAGACCCATGGACCGCTTATTGTTCAAGCATTTCAAGCCGAGCACTAATGGCTACCTCTCACACAGTCGACGTGCTATCTCTCTCTATGAGTGTAGTGAGCTTACCTCCATGCCCGATCAAGTTTCCTCCTCTCCTGAGCACTTCGGTAGCTCCACGATCCAAGTGCAAGCTTCAAGCGAGCTCGGTCCTCGAGCTCCATGCTCTGAGCTCCATTGCCACAAGCAAGAGAAGAGAAGAGAATAGAAGAAGAGAGGAGAATATGGAGAGCTTCTCCACCACAGTCCCTCACCCTTACACACTCACTCCCTCACATTCTCACACTCCCTCTCTCAAGCACAAGCTCAATGTAGAGGGAGCTCATGCTCGACCGCCAAGACCCATGGACCACTTATTGTTTCAAGCGTTTCAAGCGAGCTCTAATGGCTATCTCTCACCTAGCTGACACGCTGTCAATCCTACGAGTGTAGTGAGCTTACCTTGATGCCGAAATGAGTAGCCTCCTCTCTCGCACACATCGGTAACTCCACAATCCTAGATGCTAGCTCAAGCATCCTCAAGCCTCCTCCATCTCCAAGCTCCATCCACCATAGCCGCACGCGCGAGAAAAGAGAAGAGAAGAGAAGAGAATAAGAGAAGAGGAGATGGTAAAGATCTTCACTCTCTTGATCCCTCACTCCCACACACTCACTCCCTCACATTCTCACTCCCTCCCTCTCTCAAGAGCATACGCAAGCAAGGAGAAGAGAAGAAGAAGAGAACTCTTATTAGCCACACACCAAAGAATGAGCTCTCATTCACTTTTTGAACTTTATATACAAAAACCCTAAATTTCCATGTGCACCCATCCCTTTTTTACATGACCGGTCGTTGTGGCAAGGTCCTTTCTCTATTTCCCTCTTCTAGCCTTATGCCTCTAGCCTACACTCGTCTAATATTTTACAATTGGCACAGGAGGGAGCCTGGTGCTCTTTTACAAGAGTTTTTAGAGCTTTTTGAGGCACCTTTCATTTAAAATTGCGCTTTTTGCCCCAGGTTAGCTTTAGAGGCCGCCTATATGTCTTTACTCTTTTTCTATTTTTTTTCCACTTTTTTTTTCATTTCTCTGCCATCTTAACTTGGGGTTAACATTACTCCCCTCCGAGACGAGTGCCAGTCCCATGGCACTTCTGGCTGCGGTTGGGGAATGGTAGGTAGTTGGCAATTTGTTCGGGTGAGGATAGGGCCACATGTAGACTTGGGTGCTTGTGGAAGATTGGTAATGATATCTGTCAGAGAAGCCAATTGGATGCCAAGTGGATGATGGGGGCCTCTGAAGTTGGTGGTTTGTCGCCTTTTATAATGCCTGAAAGGAGAAGGTGCGGTGCACTACCTAAGGGGAGTGTCTACCTTATTGTGTGGTGCATCGTGCTCATGCTAGCGGAATGGGGAGGTGGATCTAACCATAGGCAAGCCTGGGTGACGTTCCACACTTGACGATCCCATTCGTGCAAAGGGAGGTGCGGTGCAAATAGCTTAGGGTGACAAGTCTAACCATAGGCGAGTGTTACCTCCCTAGGTATGTCCTGCCCTTGATGGGCCCTAAGCGTGAAGTGGGGGATCAAAAGGGCTAGGGGGTTAGGAGCGGAGCTGGTTGACCAAAGCCACCGACACACCTAACTTGAGGACCCCTAGGTGTAGTGATCGTGTTTTATGTGGTGCTAAGTGCTTCTTCAAGTGAGTCGTTTTTTCCATGTCCTTGAGTGATGTTCCTCTTGCTTTTCCTTTCATGCTTTCCTTTTTATTCTTTTGCTTCTTCTTCTTCTTCTTCTTCTTTTTGGTATAAGTATTACACTAGTAGGATGACAGCCAGTGCCTAATTCTCATCGTCTGAATTAGGTGGAGAAGGGGGTCGGATGGATTTGCTCAAAAATTGCCAGCTCTGCATGTATCCTTTAAGATTCATGCGAACGTGGAGTGAAGTAGTGGAGAGAAAGGGATGATTACATCTGGTGAACTAGCTGTCGTTCATGTCTTCCAAGAGAGCTAGGCGAAAAGAAGGGAGGAGGCTAGCCCTCATCATCAGGCGTGCCATGGCACAGCTGTTGATGGCGTTAGGATCAAAGAAGAGGGGATGCAGGCCACGTTCTTGCGGAGTCGGGTCCTGCTTAAGTAATAATTTAAGAAGCCTAAGATAATTACATGTAGTTATGAAAGCTGGATCAAGGCAAGAGGAGAAGTCAGCGAGGAAGTGAGTCATGGAGTCATCCAAGCTTTCCGAGTTGAAGATGAGGGCATGTTTAAAAGAGACAACATTAGAGTTGTAGATAATGGGAAAATCATATCGCCCATGGAGGGGGGCTGCAAAATCCACTCTTACCCTACAAGGGTACGCCATAAGCATGGGGTTATTCATCTCGTAGGGTAGGGTGTTGCAAAAAGCCATCCAGGCAAGCATGATGATGTCCCACACCTGCCTCCTCCATAGGGGATGGCAGTTATAACCTTGCACGAAATGCGGAACTTCGAACACTTTATTTTGCCAAAATTCGGCTTCTTCAATTCCCCGAAGAGTGGGGTTCTTCTCTCTTTCTTCCCGCCACTTCTGTCCTAGTCGGCTACCAATCCCAATCACCTCCTCCATCACCTTGAGTGGTAAGACCCTCCGCAAGCTGTTGGGCATGAGAAAGCTGAAAGTGAATGGCTCTCTTTCTCTTTCCTGTCGCTCCCAAACTACCAGTTATGCATGGAAACCTGCGGGAATGTCATCAGGGCATGGTGGGAGGGGCACGGATGGCTGGACGACTGGATTGGCCCTTAGCTTCTTTCTAGTTTCTTCTACTAATTTTTTCCTTCTTTCCCTAATCGCGGCTTGTCTTTCCGCAGATGTGTCACCCGGTTGTTGCTCTTGGGAATGTGGCAAGGGGGGTTGTGAGATCACCTCTTCTCTAAACCTTTCCATATCGAATTGAAGTTCAGCTTCATCCCCCTGCCGATCTCCTTGTTGTGTTTCCTCTTCAAACCCTATCGCATCAATTTCTTGGGGGGTTAGGCTCGGCCAGTAACAGGTACTTTCGTTGATCATCCAGGCTCAACTTAACCTCCGCAGGTTGGGGCGACATGTGCAGCCCTGCATGCAAAGCTTTGTGTGCGATACTGAGTTTCTTCTTAACCACCTCCAATGACTCTCCTTCATCTGGGCGAGTGGTGTCCATCAGTGTATCTAGGAAGGCCTTTTACTGGGTATTAAAGGCTACCTGGGTGGCTTCTGCTTTGCTCTCTACAAGGATCTTCTCTTTCTCTACCAGAGCCAGGCGCCGCGCTAGTGTCTTCACCCTTCTTTCATTTTGCCCGGCCCATTCCTCGACTCTCTTCTTCATCTCTTCCATGCTTTCACCCTGCCTTTGGATCAGGGACACGAGTTTCTACTCCTAGTCCTTTAGCTCTTTGCTCATGGTTTCCTGTTCTTTCTTTCCTTGGTCCAGCTTGTCAGTCATGGTTTCGATCTCTTTCTGCTCCAGCTCTAACTCCTGCTTTCTTTCCTCATCCCTGGCGGTAAACTCAGCCATAAGCTTTTCGATCTGATCGGCTTTTGCAGTCAACTCTTCGAGTTGCACGATCAGGAGCTTGTATTCTCTTTGCATCTTCATGAGTTCATGTGTTTCATCCTCCAGCTATTGCCTCCAGTCCTCTTCCCTGTCATCCCTAGCCTTCAGCTCCTGTTTGAGATCAGAGATCTCCCTTTGCTGCATAGCTATTACTCGGGTCTTTTTGAGCTAAAATGCAGCCACCAACTTCTTTTCTACCGCAACTCAGCCACAGTTATCTTCCTTTCCTCCTTAGCCTTCTCCAATTGTGAGAGCAGCTCGACAACGTACTCATCGTAATTAGCTAGTGGCATCATTATTGTGTGGATGGGACTGGTCGAGGCCTCCACTTTCTAGCGCTTTGGATCCTGCCTTGACTCGGCGTGGCCGACCTTTTTTGCCATGTGGCTGTGGTCTCGGTGCTCTTCCCTTGGGCCAGTTCTTTGTTAATAAAGTATTGCATCCACGTCACAAAGTTTGAGACATCTGCGCTGGTGAGGTGCTCGGGGTGAGGGTTGTTGCTTCAGTCAGAATAGGGTGAATGGGAGCCTTGCCTTTGCCCTCAGTGATGGCCGACAGTACAATTTCTGGCACTTGTGTGTTGGAACCGGGCCCCTCCTCTCTGGGCGGGCTCATAGCCCCCAAGTCATCTGCCATGCTTTGTTGTCCGATTGACTGGCGTGTGCCTTCGGCCAAGTCTTCCTCCTCCTTTCTTCTTAGCTCCTCCTCTTCTTCAGCAGCTCTTCTCTCCCTCTCTATCTCTATTTTCCTAGACTCTTCTTCTAATCTATCTGCTTCCTGTTTTTTCTTCTTCTCCCTCTCTGCGGCCTCCTTGAGGGATTCCCTCTTTGCCCTCTCTAAATCCTCTTTTTCTTTTTTCCAGCCTTCATCTTGCTTCTTCTTTTGTGTCTTTTTTTTAACATGTTTCTTTGTTGTCTTCTTGCTCATCTGTTCCTTCTGTTCTTCCCCTTCTTCTTCACTCTCAGTTCTGTCTCACTGGATAACTCTTTGTCCTGGTGAGGGGGCGATCTCTCGGGTGTTTCTCCTTCTCCTTCCTCTACATCCTGAGCCTGTTTTACCGCCTCCCAAATGAGGGCAGTCAAAATGCTTCTATAGCCAATGACTGAGGCTTTGGATGAGGCCTTTCTTTCTATGGTCTTGGACACTAGGGAATCCCCACATGCTGGTTTACTTCCCAAAGCTAGCACTTTTTGCCGCCTGGTCAATGGACTTACGTACATAGCCATTCAAGTCGACTTCGTCCAAGGTGCGAGCTGCCACATTCTCCAGCATAGGCATGCTGATTCGATGTATCAAGGAGCTGTAGCGTTGGCTAGAGAAGAGCACATGCATTAGCTTTGCTTGTAGACGGGGCTTCCGCATCAGGAATGTCTTGGATGCTGATGTCATCATTGGTCAGCACTTCTTCCCTCTTCATCTTAAGCATGGCATAAACATCTCTCTTATGCTTTTTCTCTACCTTCGGCTCCAACCCCAATGCCTTCTCCACCAAAGCTGGGTTTAAGTGTACCTGCACTTGCTTGGACTTTTCTCCCCTTTCCACCGTTACGGTGCCGCATTCTTGGTCTGGGTTGTACGTCCTGAGGAACTCCACACACTTCGTGTGGTCAAGCTCTTGTGCAAACTTCTCAAGGTACTTTGTGAGGTTGCACTGCTCGACAACTCTCTTGGTTGTTTCCTCCTTGGCCACCACACCCTCTATGTTATGGATGGTTTGAAATTTGAGCTGGTTGTAGGCGCGGTTTTCTAGGGTGATGCGATATTGTGTCCTTTCCTCCTCTGTGAATGGGAGTCGGTGAGCACGGTCTTGCTACCACATCTTTTGTTCCTACCATGAACCCAAGTTTTCATTAGTGCTTTCAAAATAATAATTTTTTGGAAAGGAAAGACTCTATGTGTTTATTGAATGAAAGCATTAAAATCCAATGTAGATTCTTCCCTTCAAATCTGACTTTTTTTTTTCCTTTATTTCAAAGTTCTCATGCCATTTTCCCTACCTCACTCATTTTTTACGTGTTTATGCATTTGCTTGATTTTCCTTGGTTTTGGTTTGATTCACCTTACCCCCCTCCCCCAGCTTGAGAAGAATCCTTCCTAGGATTGAAAGTTAGGAGGTCAAGGGCATTCTACAATGTGGTCGAGGATTTACCTGCATAGGAGCCAAGTATAGAAATTGGGATTGTACTCTAACTGAGCTTCGCAGTCTAGAGCAAAGGGTCGAATGCCTACTTGTGTGATGTATGTGAGAACATCTGTTAGGAAGTCACCGGAATCGACATGGCTAGCAATATGTAACTCTTCCTTAGTCAGTAGGCGATTGAGGTAGGGGTGTCCTTTGATGTGCTCTTTCATGGGTCAGCCACGAAGAGTGGTTAGCACTCTATACAAGGTTGGCACAACGTAAGTGGAATCGTACTCCGTTGTTTTGATTGCGTAGTGCTGCTCAGCATTGGTCATTATTTGGCATCTGTGATTTCTTGGTCAGTAATGGCAGAAGTCGTTTGTTTATCGTAGGACGTGATGAGGCACTATTTGATGGCCTGCTCTTTGGATATCTCACTGGTGAGCAATTCAACACAGCAGAGTTAGAGGCTTTTGCAAATGCAAATTCAAACATCTCCCAAGAATAAGGCATCGTTCGAACTTCATTTGCAAAGGGTTCTTGTAGTAGAGCTAAATCCAAGCGATCATAGCTCAGAGCTAACGACATGAAAATGGCATCGAGTCATCTAATGCAATCAACCACATCCTCCTCTATGTCCTCAGCTAGATCAGCAGACAGTGTTAAGAATGATTTCCACTCATAAGGGGGTCGAAGGCCTGTTGGCAGTTGGGGTTTGATAGAACTAGAGCCTTTGACAACAAATAGTTGCGGTTGCGGGTGTTCTTGAGATTGCAGTTGGACCTCTTGAATTAGGGCTGGGGTAGTAGCAGTGATGTCTGACGGACTGTTGCCTTTGGTATGGATCAGGGGAAGTCTGAGCGGCTCTATCGGGTGTTGATTCATGTGATAATGTTTGTCGTTTGGGCCGATAGGCTTGTTCGCCTTTCTTGGGCGTATGTGCAGATGAGCTTGATGGATATGGATCTTGAAAGCGCTAGGCTTCTGGCTTTGAGGTTTTATGGGGCTTGGTGTGATCAAACTTGAGAGCAGCGTGCGAGTAGTGCCTCTGGCTATGCGGGCCTTAGGAATCCATATCCAAGCATTTCCCTCATAGTAGCCTTGCACATGTAAGAGGGCTTTCGGGACCCATCTTGGCTTGATCATGCGTCGATTTCTGTAACTGCGCCTTGGCCTCCTAGGTTTAGAGTTTCTGGTGTTATGAGGATGTGAGCATCAACTCCTAGGCAGCGGTTGCGGTTGCCTGGGCCTCCATTGAAGCCTAGGCTGTTGGACCTTAGCCTTTGCTACTGTGAGCGATGATTCTAGAGATTCGGTGGGTGGTGGTTGAGCACTACCCCCTCCTTAGACTTGGCTACTAACATTTCTACCGATGTTCTTGCAGACTTTGATTAGGTCGTGCAGCCCTTGCTGAAGGTTGTAACAATGTGAATGTTGCCTATGGCAAGGTGGATACGCTACGATTCATAATCAACATTGCAGTGAGTTTGCTTCTTGAAGGTTCGCCCTAGCTACGATTCCATGCCTGCGTCTTTAGTGTTTGGCAACACGTAGAAGATCATTGGTACAGTCTCAGACTCGATAGAAATGGCGGCCCTGCACTTGCCGAGAAGTGCGTATGAGCGGCCCCCATATGGGCTTAATTTGGCATTGGTGGGCTGTAGTGGTGGTTTGCCCAGTTGGGTCCAATGATCATGAGTTAAGACATTGAAGTCTGCTCCCTCGTCGATCAAGGCATTGAAAGTGCATGTTCGCTTGGTAGTGACCGTGATGTGTAGGTATGCAGGTTCTATGGCTTCCTCATCCTCATCATCCATTTCAGTGATTATGGCTACTCGTACTTTGACAAGGGGTTCTAACATTGATGGCTCATGCAGAGGATGTGTGGGAGGGTAGTACTTCTTGACATGACTGCCATTGAAGAAGCCTATGCCTTCGCCGTCTAGAGTCTCGAGCTCAACGTTGCCAATTCAGCTGATTGCACGAACTTTGAAAGGTCCAAGACCTCTAAACTTCATTTTTTGCTTATGCCCCTTAACTAAGTACATGAGTACTAAGTCTCCCTATTCAAAATCGCGCTACTTGATGTGCTTGTCAAACCAGCTCTTGTGTCATGCCTTCTCACATATGAGTGCATGAGTGGCTAGAAGACGAGTTTTCGAGAGGCGTTCGAGCTCAATCAAGCATTACATCCATGCCTCCTTTCCTTCCCATCGTTCTTGAAGTGCTGTTCTCAAGCTAGGAACGAAGAACTCTATAGGGAAAATTACTTTAGTTCTGTAGGTCAACCTAAAGAGAGTCTCGCTAACAGTCGTTTTATGAGCTGTATGATAAGCCCACAAGGCTGCCATCAGCTTGTTATCCTAGTCGCTACGCGAAGCAGAGACTATTTTGGTCAAGATGTTTACAAGAATCTTATTCGTGGATTCCGCCTGCTGTTTGCTTGAGGGTAGTATGGAGAGGATTTTCAATGAATAATTAGGAAGGTGGATAGAAGATGCGCTATCACTTCATTGATGAAGTGTGTGCTGCCCTGGTCACTGACTAGTTCGATGGGGTAGCCATAGATGACCTATGCATTCACTCGACCTGGAGAGAACACTTATAAAAACTCCGAGCAGTCTTTGAGTGGTGTCACCTATATCGTCTCCCCCTGAATCCCTTAAAGTGCCAGTTTTGGGTGAAGCATGGTTGCATCCTAGGGCACGTGGTGTCAAAGAACGGCATTGCCATTGACTTCTCGAAAGTTCGGGTTATTGTTGATCTTCCGCCCCAATCAACTATAAGGGAGTTCAATGCTTCTTAGGCCACACGGGATACTATCGGCATTTGTGTTGAATTACGCATTGATTGCCAGACCTTTATACAAGCTGTTGATTGTCTTTGAATGGACTGAAGCATGCCAATGAGGATATGAAGAGTTGAAGAAGGCTCTAACCACAGCATCGATTCTACGAGCCCCAGATTGGACCATTACCTTCCACGTGCATATCGATGCCTTGAAATTTGCTATGGGGACAGTGTTGTGCCAACTGGTGAACACAACCTGGACTACCCAGTGAGCTTTGCTAGCTAACAACTCATTGAAATGGAAATGAATTACTCGATGACAGAGAGAGAGAGGGCTTGGCCATGGTGTTTGCTGTGAAGAAATTCCGGCATTATCTATTGGCTACACCCTTTACCTTCTTTGTGGACCATCAAGCCTTGCTATATCTAGTGAATAAACCTTGCACTACAGGACACATAGCTCGGTGCCTCCTTCTGCTTTTGGAGTTCCACTTCTCCGTGGTTGTACAGAAAGGAAAACAACACTACATGGCTAACCATATGTCATGCATCCCCACGGGAGAGGCCACTAGAGAAGGCATTATCGATGAATTGCCCGACGCCCATCTCTTTAACCTTTCCAGCGAGAGAGAATTATTTAAGATTGATCTAACACCATATTGGACAGATGACATAGTCCCAGTGCTTGAGCATGGACTGCTTAAGCGATCGATAGACAAGGTAAGACTTAGGCAACTCATCCTCAAGATCTAACCCTACCAGCTGATAGTAGGCCAGCTATATTGACTAGGGCAAGATGGGCTGTTGTATAGATGCATGTGCGAGCATGAGATGCACAATGTGCTCTCAGAGGCGCACAGTGGAATTGTTGGTGGACACTTTAGCGAAGACACGACGGCCCGTAAGATGTTGTAGTCTCAACTATGGTGGCCAACGTTGTTTCATGATGCAGCATGATTCGTTAAGCATTGTGAGGAGTGTCGGCAGACAAAGGTCCCGATTCGCAAGGATCAAATGGAGTTGACCCCAATCATTGCACGAAAACCCTTCGAAAAATGGAGAATTGACTTCATAGGACCCATCAGCCCAGCTGCACAGTATTCACAGGCCAAATACATCATTGTGGCTACAGAATACCTAACAAAATGGGCAGAAGCAAGAGCGACACGAAAGAACGATGCTAAGATTTCCTGATTTTGAGGAGTTGATTGCTCTTCTAATTTCTAAGGAACAGAGAAATGGTGGTGCATCTTCTTCAGGAGGAACTTCAAAAGAAGCTGTCTTCTACTCAAATCCTGGAAGAGGTAGAGGCAGAGGTAGAGGAGGCCGATCTAGAGGCCGTGGTAGAAATCAGAATATGCAGCAAACTCAAGAAAACCAGTCATATGGAGGAGGACGTGAGAACTCTAGAGGTAGGGGGGCATGACTATGTAAGCAAAGACGCCCCACTTAGTGGCGAAGGCAGTCTTATGCCTGTCGGCGCAGGATGCACTTGGACCTGATTGTATCCCAAGAAGCCGTCCAGAAAACTATAGGCTTCCTTGCCAGCCACTCTTTCAAGCATGTGATCGGTGTATGGCAATGGATAGTTGTTCTCTTAGTAGCAGTGTTCACCTTCTTACTCAGTTTTTAGTGCAACCTTAGCTTCGGGCCTCTTTTTTCTCTGCCTACGGCTCTTCTTCCCTATCGATGATGCATCGAGGTTGCTAGGCTCTGGCAGTGATATGCCTACCTGCTTCATTTGGCCACGAGTCATGACCTGCAATGGGATAGATGTGGCCTCCCCATCAAGGTTCTCGACACCAAACATTCCCAATGGGACATATGGCACGTTGGCTGAACTCAAAGATAGTTTTCGCTTTGGACAGTCAACAAAGAGATGTGTGATCCCGCACTCAATGCACCTTAGGTCAGCTTTGTCTTTGTTCTGCTGCTCCCTCTCAGGGCAGCGTGATGAGACGTGCCCTGGATGACCACAAGTCCAACAGGTGATTGGATCCTGTGTCGGCCCTCCTAGGCCTCTATCTCGTCCTCTTCCTAATGCCATCATTGGTACTAGTCGATAGTCCATAAGGACTGCATTGCCCTCGACATCATGCAAGACGTAAGGGTATACGTAAGTCTCTTCCTCGTTTGGCTCTTCCACATAGTGGACTAGAGGGTCACTCGATGGATGGGTCACATAGGGACCAGGCGGTCTAGGTATACCTGTAGGGTTTATGTCCATCCTAAGAACAGTCGCTTAATGTCATTAGGCATAGGAAGGGCCAATGGGGCTCCCCTTCCGAAGAATGGTTGTGACCTGTTCGCTAGGTAGAACTGCCGTATGGTTGCGAGTACGAAAGTCTTCTTGGTAATCTACAATGCGCGACGTTGTGACCGAATCTACCGCAGTTAGTGCAAGATCTTGACCTAGGGTCTTGACACTCAGCTAGCAAGTGGTTTCTGCCATAGTACACGCATTGGATGTGTAGGCACGTTGGTCATCTCAACATGTCTTACAGCTTGGCTATCTCCATCTTAACATCAACCAAGTCTTAGTTTGTCTCGGTGGCTTTTCCCTTATCTTGGGTAGTTGGGCCTGATCATTCGCTAGAGGTTGAAACTCTCTCTGAGCTCTGGGAGTTGGTTTCTTCTAAGTTTAAGCTCTTGGAGCTTGTCTCTTTCAGTTGGTCATCAACTCTGATGGCTTCCTCAAAAACCCTAGCTAGCACATCTCCCTGCAAGCTTGAGTTGCCTGCCAAAGCCTTATACAGTTCCCCATTTCGAATTCCGCTGATGAATACAGTTGACACTTCTCTTTCAGTTGGTCATTCGCCCGTAGGGATTACCTTGAAGAGACTCCTCACATGGGTCATGTAATTGCAAATGTCCTCCTTCTCCTTCTGCTTGACATTCATCATTCACACTAGCAAATTGTTGGAGTATCCAGGCTCGGCAAATCTCTTGATGAAGAGATTCTTGAGGCCGTTGAAGTTGGTTCGCTTTGTGGCATCTAAACTCGTATACCAAGTCCTACCCTTGTCACCTAAGCAGAGCCCGAATGCTTGGGAGTGCTGAGTTAGGTCGGTGAGGCCATTGGCTTCGCTAACTTGCTCGAATTACTCTACGAAACTGTATGGATTGTCGTGGGGCTGGTACTTGTCGAGCTGCTTTGCAATGATTGGGATTTTTGACTGGCTCTTAGAGCCTTGGTTTGCTCCTAATCCTGCTACTAGTGATTTCGCTAGTGTTGCGGAACTTTGCTCTGCTGATGTGTTGTCTAGCAGTCGCTTCATGAGAAGCTTGCTCAACGTTAAGTCTCCTTCCACGGCTCTCTCGTGATCAGTTCAGTTTCTACCGGCTAGATTCAGCACCCGCTGTACCGCGCACAATTATGTGCTTTGCCTTTGGCTCCTAGCCTGCTGGTCTCTATTGTACTCTACTATGCTTTGCAGTGCCTTGTGGGCTAGCTTCCTCTCCTCTTCTAAGTCTGCGATGATGGCATCTGATGTCCTGCCGTGGTGCTCATACCGGGCGTGTGCATCGTAGCTACTAGCCAGCTGCTGAATCACCTCTCGAAAGACTCCTAAGTCAAGTTCCTCATTTGGCCTATGGTCAGGGTTTTCTTCTACCATCGTCATATTCTCGTACTCCACCAAGCTATCGATCAGGTTGAGTAAGTTTGTCAAATCCACCTCTTTGACACCGCTTGCTTGGTCCTACTCCATGTGTCGATAGTTTGTCTATGTCTTTGGGTCTTCTCCTATTGGTGGGTTCCTTGAGTTGTTTATCTGAGTGAGTTCCTTGACTTATTAAATACAATCCTCAATTTATATCCTCTCAATGTGTGTGTGCCTTCCCATGCACTTGTGCTCAATCAAGCTTTCAGTTTTCCTTAAGTCTACTTCAAGTGCGGAAATTCAAGGTGAGGGCGGCAAACGATATCTAAGCGTCTTACGCACTCTCACTTTGTTTTGGGCCTGATAGGCTTATCAATCAATTCTCTGGCCGTCTTGACAGGGTTTCGGGTTTTCCTGCCACGTTGCCTTGCTCGTTCTTGGTCCGGTCAGGGTTTATGGCTCAGCGGGTTGTCTCTAGGACTGTAGGTCTCGCGACAGCCTACGCAAGCTGCTAAGCAGCTGCGCCTTATGATTTTGCCTATTTCTTGAGCCAAAATCGAGTTCTGAGTGTCAGGAGGACTCGCGACAGGTTGTACGGCTGAGCTCTAACTGGGTCTGGTCAAATTTCTGGAAAATTTGGAAAAGTCCACACTCAGTCCAACTTGTCCGAATTGCAGGGGCTGAGTGGGTGACTCGGACTAGCCGAGGGCTGAATGGATGACTCGGACAGAGTCTACTCGAATGGGCTGAGGCACACAGGCCGAGGGCCAAGAGGAATGGTTGGCCGAGGCCTGAGTTTGTAAGTGGGGCCGAGTGATGTCACTCAGATAGGCCGAGTAGGGGTTTTGGTCGGGTCGGCCGAAAGACAAAAGGCCAAGGGCCAATTATGGGACTCAGCCCAGAAGCCGATCGCTCGAACGGGCCGAGTCGCGCATGACGAGGTAGCGTCAAGGTGATTTTGATCAAAACTGACGATTTAACTAATCATTTCATACACAACATTCCAAATCACAACTAGGGTGCAAGGGGAAGTGATTGATATACCTGAAGTGATCAGTAGGGTCTCCGACTACAAGATCTAATCGATTCTCCGCGGGCTAAGGTTTGGACGCTCCCAATCACTCACTTGCCGACATTAAGCATCCCAAGCAATCTTTTTGCCATTTTTTGCATGATTTGTGCCCTGTTTTGCCCTATTTTGTAACGGTAAACCCTACCCTTTTCCGATCCGATTTCCTAATCCTAACCTACGCTAAATGCAACAAGAATCGAAAGCAAAAAATTAAAATGATTTCTCCATGCTTTCCAATCATCAAACAAACAAAATAACCCACAATACTTACTTGCTTTGAAGATTTTTTAAAAACCCAACTTCCTACCTATCTCAAGCTCCGGTTCGGGGATGAATCCCTTACTTCGATGCTCGATATGAGATGTGCAAGTGCTCAAGCTTGAATCCGTTGGTCCCGGCAATGGAACCAAAATGTAGAGGGAGCTCACGCTCGACTACCAAAACCCATGGACTGCTTATTGTTTCAAGCGTTTCAAGTGAGCTCTAATGGCTATCTCTCACCTAGCTAGCGCGTCGTTGATCCTACGAGTGTAGTGAGCTTACCTTGATGCCGAAATGAGTTGCCTCCTCTCTCGCACACGTCGGTAACTCCACGATCCTAGATGCTAGCTCAAGCATCCTCAAGCCTCCTCCATCTCCAAGCTCCATCCATAATAGCCGCACGCACGAGAAAAGAGAAGAGAAGAGAAGAGAAGAGAAGAGAAGAAGAGAAGAGAAGAAGAGAAGAGGAGATGGTGAAGAGCTTCACCCTCTTGATCCCTCACTCCCACACACTCATTCCCTCACACTCTCACACTCCCTCTCTCAAGAGCACACACAAGCAAGGAGATGAGAAGAAGAGAAGAAGAAGAGAACTCTTGTTAGCCACACACCAAAGAATGAGCTCCCATTCACTTTTTGAACTTTATATACAAAAACCCTAAATTTCCATGGGCACCATCCCTTTTTTACATGACCGGCCATTGTGGCAAGGTCCTTTCTCTATTTCCCTCTTCTAGCCTTATGCCTCTAGCCTACACCCATCTAATATTTTACAATTGGCACAGGAGGGAGCCTAGCACTCTTTTACAAGAGTTTTTAGAACTTTTTGAGGCGCCTTTCATTTAAAATTGTGCTTTTTGCCCTAGCTTAGCTTTAGAGACCGCCTGCATGTCTTTGCTCTTTTTCCATTTTTTTTCCACTTTTTCCTTCATTTCTCCGCCATCTTGACTTGGGGTTAACACTCAAGCAAGCAAGAACAAGAAGAAGAAGAGGAGGAGGAGGAGGAGAGCTACTTTTGGCCACACACAAGAATGAGCTTTAAATTCACTTTTCAACTTTATATACAAAACCCTAAATCCATTTTGGGCGGTCATCCCCTTATCCCCTTTTTACATGGCCAGGCCCTTTTTCCCATTGTCCTCCTATCTTCCCAACTTCCTTTCTACCGCCCATCTACCTTTACAATTTGCATAGGTGAGAGCCCAACACTCTTAAAATAAATCATGGTGCACCTTGCGCTCTTTTACAAAAGTATTGACTTACGCTTTTTCTTGTGCGCCTCTCTCCTTGATTTAGGACTTTTTTCCACTTCTTGTGTTTCCAAATTTTTCTTAGCGTGCCTTTGTCTTCCATTTCACTTTTGCCTTGGCCTTGTTTTTTGCTTTAGATTTTCGAGATTCTCCACCTTGTTCATCTGAGGGTTAACAAGGCTCCACAGTCTACAAATGTTGAATCTTTGATTTGTACATCGACCTGACCTTCAAGACTGCCTCATAGGTTTGTTCCTAATACTTAGAATGCTACTGCTTTTGTCATGTTGAGTGATTGTGGTGAATCGTCATGCTTCAAGGAAGCAATGGACATATAGGACTACAATAAGTGATTTAAGACTATGATATCAAAGATGGAATCTCTTGAGAAGAATGATACTTGGGACTCGATGCATTTTCCTAAAGGGTAGAAGATTCTACCATGCAAGTGGGTTTATAAGATGAAAGTCACTTCTGGTTTCTTGCCAAAGTACAAAGCACGGCTTGTTGCAAAGGGGTACAAGTAAGGACATGGGTTTGACTTCGATGAAATCTTCTCTCTTGTGATCAAAATGGCTACTTTGAGGACCATGTTGGTCTTGGTTGCATCTAAGGATATGAAACTCATGCAAATGGATGTAAAGACTGCTTTCTTACATGGTGATCTATATGAGGACATGTATATGCAATAGCTTGAGGGTTTTGTGGGCAAAGGGGAAAGAGAAGATGGTATGTATGGACTGAAACAGACACCTCGAGAATGGTATCATAAGTTTGATACATTCATGCAATCTCAAGGTTTTAACAGGAGCCAAGTGGATCATTGGTTATACACCAAGAAGGCAATAGATGGTAGCATGATTATCTTAGTTTTGTATGTGGATGACATGCTGATTGCAGGAAGGGATGTTTATGCTTTAGACACCCTAAAGCAAAGTCTACATTGTAGTTTTCACATGAGGATCTTGGTGAGGCTAATCATATTCTTAGGATGCAAATACTCAGGGATAGATTAAAGGGACTTCTCTATCTCTCTGTCTATCATAGCAAGAGTATGTATCCAAGATTTTGCAGTGTTTCAATATGGAAGGGGGGAAGAAATTGTGGTTTCATTGCCTCCATATGTGAAACTTGCTACAGAGGACAACCCTACATCTGATGATGAAAAGGCTAAAATGGCCAAGAGTCCGTATGCTTCAGATGTTGGTAGCTTGATGTATGCTATGGTTGCTACATGTCCTAACATAGCATTTGCAAGTGGGACTAGTTAGTAGATACATGGCACACCCTGGCAAGAAGAATTAGCAAGAAGCAATGAAGGGTATCATGTGATACCTCAAGGGCACAAAGGATTTGTGCATCTGCTTTGAAAAGTAGAAGGCATCTGTCATTGGCTTTATAGATGTAGACTATGCTGGTCATTCACACTACATGAAGTCTACTTTATGATATGTATTCACCTTCACAAGAGGATTAGTCTCTTGGATATCCAAGCTAATAAGCATGTTGCATTGTCTACTATAGAGGCATAGCATGTGGCTACCACACTAAGGCATGCAAAGAGGATTTATGGTTTTTTCACGTCTGGTTAGAGAGCTTGGCATTACAAAGGTTCCTGTCCTCCATTGTGATAGTCAAAGTGCTATCATGTTAGCATGGAATCTTGTATTTCATGTAAAGGCAAAGCACATACAGGTGAAGTATCACTTTATTAGGGAAGTACTTGACAGTAAGAGCATTGAGCTTATGAAGGTACATACTGATGATAACCCTACAGACCTTCTCACAAAGTGTCTTCTAGTAGATCAATTTGCTCATTATTGGCGGCAAATGATGGAAGTTGGATAAGTATAGGTTTTCAGCTTTGTACATACTTAACCTTTAGGCATGTTGCCTTTAGGGGGGAGGTTGTTGGGAATAAAGAGCCACCGTGCATGCCTGCACCCACACTAGGTGTGGATGTATCCTTTGGGGTTGTACAATATTCATAAACCTATATGAAAAAACTAAGTGGTACAGTATCATTGTACCCACATATTCTCTCTCTCTCTCTCTCTCTCTCTCTCTCTCTCTCTCTCTCTCTCTCTCTCTCTCTCTCTCTCTCTCTCTCTCTCTCTCTCTCTCTCTCTCTCTCTCTCTCTCTCTCTCTCTCTCTCTCTCTCTCTCTCTCTCTCTCTCTCTCTCTCTCTCTCTCTCTCTCTCTCTCTCTCTCTCTCTCTCTCTCTCTCTCTCTCTCTCTCTCTTTGCATTGACATTGACAACTCCATTGAAGCTTTGTGGATCCATGCACTTCATGGGATAGGCCCAAAACTTAGGGAATAAATATCTATAAATATAATAAAATACTTCACACTACCCAAGGACTGATAGGGCATGGGGCCACAAACATCTGAATGCACAAGAGCCAAATGCTCACCCACACCTGTAGAACTGGACTTCGTATGTGAATTACAAGTCTGCTTGCCATAAAGAAAATGATCACATGAATTAAAATAAGAGTAATCCAAGGGTGGGAGATATTGCAAATGGGTCAATACTTTCATTTCTTTGAAAGATATGTACCCAAGGTGACAATGCCATAAAGATATATCGAGAAGATTGATCACAACCAATACATGATCAACAAATCCAAAAATGAGCAAAGGGTAGAGGTTGCCAACCTTCACACCTCTAGCAAAAACAAGATTACCATAGGTGATCTTCCATGAAGAATCACCAAAAGATACATGGTACTTATCATTATCCAATTGTCTGGCTACAATAAGGCTTTTCATCAAAGCTAGGCCATTACATACAAACAGAGAACTAGTATCAAACTATAGTCTAACATCACATATGCCAGTGATATCCAATGCAGTGTTATTCCCCAACTTAATAGAACCCGTAATAGTATGGTAGCTATGAAACCAATGGCAATGCAGTTACATGAAAGGAAGCTCTTGAAACAAGAAGACAATACTACTAAGAGCAAGTAGACAGTGCATCAGTCAACTTAATGGCATCAAGAGATGACGATGCAAGAATACAGTCATTAGAACTGTACTCCAATGCATTTATATTTTCTATATTCACACTAGACTTAGGTACAATCTCAATGGACTTTATCAGTACATGAGAAGCGAGCTACATCAATATTCTTCCTATTTAATTTTTCTATAAGTAAAGTATGCTCTACATCATTGCATTTAAAGCAATCCTTAGGAAGATTAGAGCTCATAGTAGTACAATATCGCATGACTTTGATAGTATGACAAGCAAGAACAAAGACTTTATCTTATCCTCAAACTTGATGCCCTACAAGATAAATTGGTTGAAAATAGATTGAAACCTATTCAAATGAGTAGACATAGGGGTGCCCTCCTTCATATGAAGGTCCACAAGCTTCTTCAATGAATATAGTTGCAATGTAGGACTCTACTTGTCATAAAGATCACATATATTCTTCCATAAATCATATGCACCACTAGCTGTAGAGATAACATTGAAATATACTTGCTTAGACAAAGAGAGTATAATCATAGATTGGCATAACTCATCTAGTTTATCCCAACCATCTCTATCCCAATTTTTTGACTTTATGGCCTTGCCATTCAAATGGCCTAATCTACTTCTTCTACACCAATACTTACCATATTTGTGTCTTCCAATATTGAAAGTTGTTACCATCAAGCCTTTCAATGTTGAAAATAGCACAATCAATTGATGCAATGAAAGTAGCTACCATTATGTATCCAAATAATGACAATGTAAAAGAGTATGGACTATTGTAATAATAATAAAATAACCCCATAATTGAGCCAAAGGGGAGGGCAAAAGGTGGAGAATAGAAGAGTACATAATTGTCCACAAACAATTGGTAGTAGAGTGCTCAAACAAGGCTCAGCACTCAAAAAGATTGCTCGTTAAAAAATCCAACATTGTTGTCCATAAATCTACAACAAATGACCATACATCAGTAGGTAAATGACCAATGGAGTAAGCTCTCACTTCTAAGCATATTTGTACAGTAATTCGAGATATGATACAATGCAACTAGCAGTGTAGCAACCAAGTTCTAAGAACCATAAAAGCATATCGAGTGTCAAATACATAGATGCATACAATCAATGCATGTCAAGCATCCACCCCCACTGACAACCCATTGACAATGATAGGTATAGGGTATCCAAGTGCTCAAAAGCAAATCATCCCACAAGAGTCAATATATGCAAGAATAGTGCAAACATAGATCAATCGAGCATGTACATAGGCAAGAGACTTCTAGTGTCTCTAAAATAATCAAGCTCTCCGAGAAAATAAAAAGTGTCTCCCACTAAAAGAGAATCCAAGATGTCCAAGAGCCAAGCAAATCTCGATACATAATGATGATAACATTTAGGCAACCAATATATATGATAAGTATATTCGATAGTATATACATCTAATATATCTTCAACTCACAAGCGAAGGACCATTGAAGCACATGTCCAATGTCCAAATACATCCAACAGAGCTCAAATGTGAAGCTCAAAGTGCATCATAAGCATATCTGGGCACATATATTAATGTCAAGTATCCCTATGAGCATGTAGAATTCCCAAAGCACTTGTAGGCACTCAAAGCATAGAGGTTCACTATTGTATGCTTGTTGTTGAGACCATTATTACAATAATAAACCCTTCTAAAATTGAGCTAAATGAGCTCTATCCAATCCAAATAGCATCTCAATGCATCCACATAACATCTTGATATCAAAATACCATCACTAAGGTATTACATAAGCATATGGAACTCGATGTTTGCTATCCACAGTGTATACACTAGGTTTGTACCAAAGTGCAAGTGTATGGCCGAGCAAGTATTAGATATGCTCAATGCCCCACCCTCATAAGGTGCCACCAATGATCCATGGTGCTCTAAGTTGTAAGGCCCCCGTTATGAGAAGAATCCATGTGTGAGCCCGGTCGAGTCTTGACTAGTATGCCATATGAGATCTATGTGATCAGATGGAAAAAATGTGATCTTTGTGGATCTAGCCTTTGGGTTAGATAAAGCAGTTATGCTTGTAGCAATTCAAGGCACAATGCATTGAGTTGTGGGGTATGGGAGTTATTAGAGATCCCTATTTTGGGGTCTAGGGGAAGCTTCCATGGCCCTTGGCTAGGATGGGGGTTTAGGAGCAATGTCCATATACGTCTCTAGCCTAATGGTAAAGGGAATATTCCCCTAGTTGACAAGGGAAGTTCATAATATAGTCCGACAGGACGACTAGACTACCGTCTCGAGCTATAAAAGAAAGACCCCTCTAAAGCTATCCTCAATTAATATTTCACTTAGTCAGAGTTCTTCCAGCAAGCCTTAAGCTCTTTGCATATCATATGTCTAGAATGCTAGCATAGTGAAAGTGCACATGGATGGAGCCATCTTTGTATCAATTCGTTTGAAATTAAAGTTGTTTCTATTCCTCTCATATTTGCTGTGTATTCTTTGCTCCTTGCTTAGATTCTATCTGCTACATTTTGTAATTTTTACAATAATAACTATTCAAGGAGTGCCCAAGAACAAGCAAAGCAATACAAAATGATTACCAAGTGGTAAGAGAAGCATGCCAGAGCAAATAGTGACTAAAGTATGAGCTGCAAATAGGAAACAGGGGTTGAAAAGTCTGTGTACAATGCATTTGCTACTCCAATGCCTTTTACTAATGCTTATTAGCTCATTGACTAGTAAGCAATGCTCAATGGGTCTTCCTAAACCCCTGGAACAAGTCTTGAAAGGTCAGCTAAGACTTGATGCTTACCTTGAAAGGATGAAGGGTGGGCTACCATGAAAGCTTAAAGTGAAGCTCTTCTTCTTGAGTTGAAGCAAGTGATGAAGAAGCTCCTTGAATGACCACTCAAATACAAGCTGAAAGGTGGAGTGGAAGTGGAAGTAAGAAGGGAGCAAGATCTATGGAGGACCAAGCAAGAAGAGAGAGACCAGTGTGTGGGAACTCCAACTATCACAATATGTGATTTGTCTTCCCTTTTTCTATTGCCACTAAAAGAATAAAGAATAAAGTGATAGTGATGGGCAGCCCACCACCTGCAATGTATAGGCATGTGGGTATTGTATACAACTAAATGTAGGCAACTAGGTACAAGCGACCTTTAACACCCAACAATGGTGCTCTTCATGGACAGAATTATGTGGGCCATTGATTGTTCTAGTCCATGACTTCATGATCTACCCTTCCATCTCTCAAGTCCAAAAGCAAGAAAGATAAAACAATGATGAGTGTAGTAAACTCACCTTCTTGTTGTACTCAAGGCTCAAAGACGTGTCAATGGCTCCCTGATTCAAATACATCTCATCGAGCATGCTTTTTTCCCATTACTTCAATCTGATCCATGCAAGCTCTGTGCACTGAAAGGAAAGGAGAATGAGGAGAAAGAAGAGGAGAATAGCTTCTCCAATTGGTCTCTCACTCTCTTGGTCAAGCTCTTTCCTCTCTCCCTCTCTTTCTCACTCTCTCCGCACAAGTAAGCATGAAGCAAGAAGCAAGTATGGGGCTCTCTCAAGTTTGGACACATTAGAATGAGCTTATTCATTCACTTTTTGACTTCTACACATAAGTCCCCCCCCCCCCCCCTCTACCCCCCAAAAAAAGAGGGCTCCCTCCCAAAGTTGGGCACCATTCCTCTTTCTTGATTAAGTTCAGTCATCTTGTTTTCTTGCATATGGCCTAGATTAATTGGACAAATATGTCCTATAATGAATGGATATGCCATGGCACAACCTTCCAACTATTGCAAATCTTTTTCCATCTAATATTAATTTTACAAATTGTATGGGAGTGAGCCCTCGACTCTCTTGGTTACATCAATATAAATTTTCAAACATTATATGCATTTGAAAAAATTACTATTGCATGTGTTTTCACACTTGCCATGGTCGTAGCCACTTTTTATTTTTTCCTCTTCTGAAATTTTTTGCCTTCTTCTACCTTCAAGAATTACATGGGATACATATGATGGTTAACAACATACCTCTTCCTTCTTGATGTAGATTGATGGCAATGTTTCTTACTTCTTCTTCACAAGTCATTCACTCTTTCTCTTTCACTCTCAATGATGCTTGCCATCCTTTGCTTGACTCAAAATGATAACAAGCTATACCTTCTATTTTCTATGAAAGAGACTGAAAAGCAAAGCACTTGAATATAGAAGGAAACCTAAACACAAAAAGAAAGAAACATGAGACTAGCCCAACCTTATGCCTAGTGACAAACTAACAATTAGTTCCTAACACACGTTGGCTAGTCTTCTCTATTGAAGTCATGATTGCCTAGTGTGTCCTATCTACCCCCTCTCTAGTCATGACTACCTAGTATCTCTTGTCTCTCCCCCTTTAAGCTTATATTTTCCCTAAGGTCTTATTTGCTTGCCTTGAGGTCATGTTTACCTAGTGTATCCTGCCAGTCACCTCTCATGGTCATGACTTTCCTCGAGATGCCCCCTTTCCTGTTTGCACCCATTTATGCCTACCTAGGGGTTTATATAGAGAGTTAAGAAAATATAAGACATAAGGTTTGTTTTAATCTTCAAAAATTTTATTTGTGCTTTTAGGTCTTGTTATTAATACTTCCATTGTCCTATTGCTATCCTATTCTACTTAATCCTTCCACTCTTAATCCATCGAATTGACTCCTCATCAATCAAATCTTTCCAATGTAACCACGTGTGCTTTGGAGTGAGTTATTCACAAGCATAGGAGATTAGTTCATTATTATTCTATCCCATGCTCAATTGGGCAAGCCTCTTAATCCACCACACTATAAGCTTCTTAGTGGTTGATTTCGTCCTTGGTCCTAGTGACAAAACCGAAGTGTTGGCTTTTACATGCAACAATGGGACTTTGGATGAAACTTCTATTATTTCAAGAGCTTCAACCACCTTGGACTAAGCTATCTCTCACCTAGTTATCCTACACTCAATCTCCTTCCTTCTCAAGAAATCAATAATACATGACTAGTCTCGAGTGGTCGTAACAAATCATGTCGTAAACAAGCAACTATCAAGAGGCAAAGCATGAAAAGCATAAAATCCAACACTTTAAAGTTGGAAGAGGTGCCTAAATAATGCTATGACAAGGTGCTACATGATGGTGCAAGACAATGAGGACCAAGGAAATACCTATATAAAGGAGAAAAGGGATGCGAGTGTGAAGAAAGACAAAAGATAACTTGGTGGAGTTCGAGGAGTTAAGGATGAAGTGGTGGCCATGGAAGAGAAAGAGGTGTTTGTTTGAGGGGATGGTGATGAAGAATATGGCACATGTGTGCATGTCAAAGGCCTGACAATGCTAAGCATATTCATGGAGGCATGGAGGGAGCTCATGGATTTGAAAGTTGTCCTTAAGGCTTGTGAGCTCTTAGAGTTAAAGTCTCCTAAAGGATTGCTTAAAATACTCTACTTGCCCACTATTTTTGGAGTTATAGAGTATTGTGGTACTAATGCTAGTGGTATGTGTACCTTGAGCTTTGATATTTTTGGACAAAGACAATGAGTATAAGGGAGCAATTATGTATGAAGTTAAGAGTTGCTTTGTGTTTGCCGTGCTTGAAGTTGAGAGTTGTTTTTTGGACAAAGACTTAGAGTACAAGGGAATGATTATGTCTAAAGCTAAGAGTTGCTTTGTGTTCATTGTTTTGAATACAAGATTTTGCCAAAGAGTTTTCCTCTCAAAGTTTTAGATATTATGTTCATTGAGGAGTGAACTATGTCCCACTAATTGTGGCTAAAGACTATGATGTTGTGTCCTTCTTTAAGCAACAAGGAGGTTATGTTTTCATGAGCATTAGATCTTTTTCAGTTTTCTATTGACATACATAAGTAGAATTGTGAGAGCCAACATGAGTATGACAAAACAATTGTGTATCCAATTTATTGTCACAGAATGTTTGCATTAGCTATTTTGATAGAAACCTAGACTACTCAGTCTCTAAAGTAAGGGCTAAATAACAACTTCCACCAATACAACATCATCATTGAGACCAAAATATATTTAGTTTGTGGATGGCATAACTTATAGCCTTTGCTTTTAGTAGTGTAATCAACAAAAATGCCTTTCACAACCTTATTGTCCAATTTCTTGCACTGTTGTACTGGTCCTAAAGCATAAGCTAAGAAACAAAAAATGTGCAAATGAGCAACATATGGATTTTTTTCATGGAAAGTTTCATACGAAGTAATAGATTGCAATGCCTTATTGGGATACACATTAAGTAATAAGTAGCACAAAACAAGCTCAAGCCAAAAATTACATGGCAAAGCTTGACTTCTAATCATGCACGATGCCATCTCCATGATAGATCTATTATTTTTCCCAACTACACTATTCTATTGTGGTGTACATGGCATTGTACATTGGTGTTTTATCCCACAGGTAGCTACATATGCATTAAACTATTTAAACATATATCCCCCCCCCCCCCGGATTAGAATGAAGAGAGCCCACTTTATATCTTGACAGATTTTCAACTATCCTTATATAAACTACTCGAAGCACAAAAATACTTCAAAATTAGCTTTCAAATGATACATATACATGGACTCATCATCAGTCACATAGTATAACAGGTTACTAGGATATGATATTTGCCCTGGACTACAAACATCACTATGTATAAGTTACAATTTGTGAATAGCTCTCACTAAACCATCATTTTTGGAAATGAAGCATGGTGCATTTTACCCTATATATAGTGCTCACAAATATGTTTTATGGGTACCTCAAGGGTAGGTAATGAAGACACCTCGTTGTTGGATACTCAGGCACCACAAACAATCAGATTTTAGATGATCAAAATGTGCATGCCAAGGTTTGGCATTGAAAATAGCTTGCAAATTTACAACTACACATGCCATGCTTCCATTGATGTACCGTATCTATTGAGCTTGTATAAAAGGTAGAGCCTGAGTGGAAGCACACATGTGGAAGCTAGAGCAAAGCAAAAGTTATTGCAGATGGAGTAAGAGAGCAAGAGAGAGAAACAATGTATGTGGGAACTCCAACTATCACAACATGTGACTTGCCTTCCGTTATTCAATAGTCATCGAAAAAATAAAGAATAAAGTGATAGTGATGGGCACTTGACACTTGCAGTGTACAGGTGTACGGTCATGATGTGTGAAGTAAATACAAGGTGTATAGGCACATGCACCTTTACCCCCAACAACCTCCCACTTAAAGGTGAATGTGCCTCTAGTGATGAGGAGAGAACAATAGAAAGTGACAAAGTACAAATGTACATAAAGTAAAATAGGATAAGAAATAGACCTCATCTCATCTTACACCCATTATCTTCCTAAGGAAGGTAAAATGTTCCGCAAAGAGACTTTTAATGAGCAAATCTATAGGATTCTCACATCACTCAAGATCTTGACACGCTCAATAGACTTGTCCTCTACCAGCTCCCTGATGAAGTGATAGTGCACCTCAATGTGGTTTGTCTTCACATGGAAGACTGGATTCTTGGCCAAGTAAATAGCACTCATAGAATCTGAATGCAATGTAGAAGTAATAGTAATACCAAGGTCAAACCATAGGGCATGTTATAGCTCAAATTGCATTATCTACCTTAGTACTTATATGCATGCACGCATCAATAATTAGCATATGTTATTTGACCTGGAAATGTCATATTACTTCATTTAAAGGGTGGTGTCTGTCATGTGTATTACAATTGTATCTTTTCATATCTTTGATCATCTGAAATGTGAAAAACTTTAGGACAACACCTATACTGGGTCACATATGCATGATTCTATCAATCTATCTTAGTCTCTTGAAAGCTAATGATGCTTGTGTCAAGTTATTCATTCATGAGTGGTCGTGATGATAGTAATCTGACTAATATTTTTTAGGAGAGTGGTGTTTTATGGATGATTATAATATATATTTTATGTCTGCATCTTGGCCCTAAATATTAAATGTCTAATATGGCTATAAATAGATTCAAGAAGTTGTCTATAGCAATAGGAATATTTCAAGCAGGTTGGTGTTTCCTCTATTTCTATTATGGACTTGAGAGACCATAACACTTTGCAATCCTAGTGGTTTCATGGGCATAATTCTCATGATTTTTCAAGGAGGTTGTGTTTCCTCTATTTCTATTATGGACTTGAGAGACAATAAAACTTTGTGATCCTACTAGTTTCATGGACATAATTCTCATGATTTAGGCATCAAGCCTGGAAAGAAGAAATTTACAAGAGCAATATGTAATGCACATGACTATAATATCTGAAGATCTGAGTACATCAAAGGATTCAAAACTGTTTAAAAAATATTTAGTCATGTCTATAAGGCAGATCATTCAAGTTTCATCTTCCTTCTTGAAGTTCTCACTATAAGTTCTATTTTAATGCTCTAATTTCAAGATTCATGCAATGGAAATAACATAGCCTTGCAGCTTGAAGGTCTCAACCTATTCAAGAGTTCTCCATGCTATGGGTTCAAAGCAAACTGGTTCAAGTTGAAATCTCTTATTTGTGATAGCCTGTAGTTTCAAGGGTTCATTTTGGGAGTTTCAAGATGTAGCCCTAATTTCAAATCTTCAAGTTTGTTCTTCAAAATTGAAATGTTAGTAGAAGAAGATACAATATCAATAAAAGAGGGTGCAGTTTGTTGAGAGGAAACAAGAGATGATGAGAGAGAGAGGCGATATTTTTTCTAGGAAGATAATAGGATTCATTTCTATAAATGGAGGATATCAGGTTATCCCTTTTTTTAAATGTCTTGCATTTAGGCTATTTTAGAGCAAATAAAGATTCAAGTAGCTTTAGGGTAGACATGCACTCAAGCAGATTCTTACAATTTAGATAAATTTCTACAACTCAAACAGGTTTCTCAACTCAAGTAGTTTCTTGCAATTTAGGCAGATTCCTGTAATTCAAGCAGATCTATGTAATTCGAATGTTTAGGAGATGGTAAAAAAGAATACAAAGAAGACTCGCCAAAAAAGTGCTACAACAACAAAGGAGATCAAAAGTAACTTCAAGAAAACACAATAATGAGAAATGCATTTGCAGAAAATACTTTTCAGGCTAAGATGATGAATAGGAAGATATAGAAGAATATAAAACAAAGCATAAGGAGAAGAAAGGATATTGCTTTATTGAAATCAACCTTAAGGAATAATCTAAAGTGTAAAAGTGTCAAGGATTTGTAGAGATGACATGAACAACCTCAATTGCAGTAGTTTCATGTATAATTTGAAGTGCAAAAGAGCTAAGAGATGTAGAAATGGTAGGACTAATTTGAATTGTCAAATATTTATTAGAGACATGCTAATAAGATAGAGAAATCTAATCAATATCGGAGTTTTTAGACAATACCTACAAAAGAGTTTTTTTAGGCAGTTTGAACTACAGAAATTGCAGGAATATCTTGAATATCATAGGCAAAAATCATGTTACTTCATCATTGCAAAAGTTAGGAGGTTGGCTAAAAGAAAAGTAGGTCATTTGCAAATTGTAGGCATGTTTCATCATGGGTAAATATAAGAAGAAGCAAAAGAGATGTAAAGTCTGTTGAGATTTGCAATCATACCTATCATAGCCTCTTTGTATGAGGCAGTCCTGGGCTAAGGACATGCATGCATCTGAATCCCATAGGCATAAAGAAGAAAGGTTGCACCTAACCAGTTCTATGTAACATTGTACTTGCTTGTCATTTTCATATGAGATGAATGCAATGTCATTGTCAGTTTGTTCTTCAGTATAGTGTACTTGCTACTTGTCTCTCTTCTTGAGCCAAGTCTCTTGGTCTCTGTCATGTTAGTGTCTACATGAATCTAGTCCATGTCTATGAGCCACCATAGCTGCCATGCTCTAGATCCCGTGTTTTCAACATGGTATCAGAGCGCAGCTGAGCATGGCTTAGCTTAGTAGTCCTCTCTGCTCTTTTAGGTCTTCTCTCACTCCTCTCAACTTGGCTCATCAACTCAAGTCCAACTTATTTGAGTGTATGAACTTGGTCTCAAACTTCATCTTCATCTTGACCATGAGTCTGCCATAGCCAAAGCAGGACCTACCTCACTTGGAGTGGTTAGATCTCTCCATCTAGGCCGAGTTGTTTGACGAATCCTTCTAGAGATTGTCCCTCTGCTCAAGGTGCTTCTTCTTGGCACTTCAAGCATCAACATTGAGCCTCCCTCAGCCCTGCATTGTTAGATTTCTAGCTCGTTGTCTCAGTTTATGCCCGTCTACATCCATATGCTAATGTGCTCCCTGCACTGTGCGATTGAACATGTCACCATGGGGCTTGGGTAGCCTATCTATCAATCTTCATTTCCATCAAAAAATCTTGGAAAATGATCAAGTCTACAGCCCACATAGAAGGAAAAACCAAGCCTGCCAGCAAACCCTAACTATGAATCCCATAGCTATCCCACTTCAAGCTTTTCTCTCACTTCATTTTCTCTCTCCTACCATTTAAATCAAGCTTATGCCACTCTAATCTAACGTCCTACTCAATTCCCAGCCATCACTTTGGCATCAAATTAGTAAGGAGGGGAGATCTTGGCAAATTTGGAAGCATTTCAAGAAGATTCAAGCATAGTGTCTCTTGACACTTATCCAATGACTCTTATCACTTGTGCCATCTTTGGCTTACATTAGATCTGAGATTTTTTGGGCTACTCCAGCATCAAATCAAGGAGGCGAATAAAACATTGAAGATCCTTGAAGTTCTTGAAGACCTATTGAAGATTTTCCAAGCATCTGGCTCCACAAGTATCTCTTGATGCTAGTCACTTAGTGCTTTTTGGGCACTTGTGCTTGTTAGCACACTCAAGATCATTTCTTCTGCTGCTGAAATCTAAGAATTTTGGAGCTAATTTGTTGATGTCCATGCAACTCCAACATGGGCAAGGACTCTCCAACATTTCGCTTTAAGGGGGTCGAGTTTCACACTTGGCAGACTCGCATCAAGCTTATCCTAATGAAGAAGGGTCTCTTGGCCATCACAAGTGGCAAAGAAAAGAAGTCTCGTGAGGTGGATCTTGCAATCACTTGGCAAAATTTTGATGATAAGGCTCGGGCCATTATCAAACTGGAGCTAGACAACAGCTACATCCACCATATGGTGGATAAATGTGTGACCTCACACGATACATGGAAGAGACTGGACACCCTGTTTGGTGCACAGTCTAAGTCATCAAAGTATGGTCTCTTGATTGAAATTTTCAAGCTTGACATGAAGTATAGCACACCGCTTTCCACACATCTAAATTACATGGAAGGACTTCTAACCCAGCTTGCAGGAATCAACATTAAAATGGAAGAATATGTTTGTATTGGTGTTCTACTTAAAACTTTGCCTCCTGAATATAATAATGTATCAACAACCTTAATCAATATACCAAACCCTAAGCTTGTTGATACCTAGGCATCACTGTTAGAGGAGGAAAAGAAGTTAAAAACTAAGAAAGAACCAAGCACCTCTATAGATGAACAAGTGTTATATGTTGGCAACAGGTACAAAGGCAAGAAGGACTAGCTTTTCTGTGATTTTTGCAAAAGGACCGAACACACCGAGAAGTTTTGCCATGCCAGAAAGAGGTCCCAGAAGGCCAATCTTGCTGCAGTTAAAGAAGAAGAAGACCATGGAGCAAAGGAAGAAGAAGAAGAAGAAGAAGAAGAAGACCACCGGGAGAAGCCTCATTAGTCCTTCTATGCCTACTTTGATAGATTGTTTTAGCCTTGTAATGTCTAAAGCCCAAATGCCTTTATCATAAGCTTGTAAACTCCTCATGTAGCCTTGTACTATAACCTCTGTACACTTTGTGAGACCCCTCTTACAGCCTCTGGATGTCCATCATGTTTGTGGTACCCACACTTAGCCTATTCTGTGACAGCCTTTGGTGTTTTGCTGTGTTTATGGTGTGCCCACACTTAGCATGTATTGCTTTCACTAAAGCCTCTACACACTTTGTACTTCTCGTTGTGATTGAGGAGGGGTGTTAAGGTTTGCAATCACACCTATCATAGCCTCTTTGTATGAGGCAGTCCTAGGCTAAGGACATGTAGGCATCCGAATCCCATAGGCATAGAGAAGAAAGGGTGCACCTACCTAGTTCTATTTAACATTGTACTTGCTTGTCATTTTCATATGAGATGAATGCAATGTCATTGTCAGTTTGCTCTTCAATATAGTGTACTTTCTGCTTGTCTTTGTTCTTGAGTCAAGTCTCTTGGTCTCTATCATGTCAGTGTCTACATGAATCTAGTCTATGTCTATGAGCCACCATAGCTACCATGCTCTAGATCCCATGTTTTCAACAAAGTCTGCTTTGAGTATGGACATACCTCAAGATGTTGTTTGTATATTTATGAGTTTTGTGAATGAGGGAAATCCTGCAACTATTTCTGCAAGGTTGATTTATATATTTAGTTCAATGGTATCCCCAAGAAGCTTTCTTTAGCAACAAAGAAATGTGCATGTTCAAGAATGGACACAGAGCATGGGAAAAGTTGAGTTCTTTTGAGAATGTACTCGATGATGCTTATGAGTGGCATGAAGGCCATAAATTTAAATCTTGCTCTAGTTTGAAGTATGTTTGGAGATTGCTTAAAGCAATTGAAAAGATCAAGGAGAAATATGAAGATGTTCTAGTCTCCGATCCTTGAGTGCCACAAACCCAACAAAGGAGCTTATCCCAATGAAAGAGTGAAGCATCATACACCTTGCATGGATAGCTTGAAGGTATTTTCCATTTATTGGTCTCTTGCAAACTATCATAATCAATCTCCAATCAGTTTTGCTTAAGAAGGATGAAGTAATGAAGTTATCATCAAGACAGTTGATCAGTTTGGTGATCAAGAAGATCAATTATGTGTTCAAGATGATGGTGTTGTCATGGATGAAAAGCATGAGGATTATCGTTTTCTCAATGAAGGTGTTATTATGGATGATTTTTTTGGTTCTCTTTACTGGCTTTGAAAAGGATAATGCAACAAGGAAATCAAATTTTAGTGAAGAGGCTTTGCAACTACTTGAAATGACATTACATGTAGTACAAAATGTATTGTTTTCAGATGTAGTTTTTTACAATACATGTCTATCCAACACATTGAATATTATTTCAAGACATTATATTGTTCAGCCAAAAGAAATTCAACAAGTTTATACTATTGTAAACTTTCGGGATATTTGCTTATATGAGCAGTTTTCAACAATGTTTAGGTTTACAACAGCAAATGAATGTTCAAATTTACAAAAATTGCTCAATTTGTTTAGTTTTCTTGAAGATTTGCCAAGAGATATGTCCTATGGGTTGATCTTCAACTAAGATGGTTCAATGGCTTTCTTCTGAGTTGGAAAAGGTTAAAAATGCATCAAAATTTGTAGCAATTGAGGCTTTGTCTATTATCAATCATTTCAAGAAGAGAAAGCTTTGCTTCAATGAGAGGTTTCTCATGTCAAAAATGCAATGAAATTATAAGTTTCACATTATTTTGAGGTTATTAATGCTCTTGAGGAAGTTTTTTTACAGAAGAATAATGAAATTTCTTATTTGCATACTCGATTAGCATTTTCTCATGTTCCAAGTCAAGACGTTGTTCTTGAGAATTCGTATACACAAACAATTAGTTTGGTGGATGATGTAGAGGGTGATGAGGAGGAGTTATTTCTTCAAGAAAATCCTTCAATGGTCCTAGTGTTTAAAATAGATGTTGATAGCATTATTCAAGGGTATTAAGAGCAGCCTAGAAGTGCAAGAAATGGAGTTTTTGGATATTATTCAACCTATAGACCAAAATTGGTAAAGAGTATAGTAACTTGAAGATCCTTTTGTAGGTCACGAGCGGTTTGAATATTAGGATAGGTCAGGAAGTGCGCAGTAGTATAAGGTAGTTCAAGACCATGGAATTAGTCATCTTGAATCTAGGCAACAAGGGAAACCTGAAAATCAGGAAACTGAGGAGGAACAATGTGTATGGGCAGTTCAGATGTGCAAGATGAGGAAGGACAAAAGGCTATTATTCAATTTGAGCAAAGATATGAACATACTATGAGAAATTCTACAAGAGTGGTGGAGGATGAAGTATAGGAGGTCTGCTTGAATGAGGAAGAAGAGGCTAAACTTATCAAAGTAATCATATATGTTGAGGAGGCATTCAAGAAATATCTCATCAAGTTGTGTAGGGAGTTTCAAGATATATTTGCTTGGGATTACACAGATATGAAAGGGTTTGATCCAATGGTCTGTCAGCATAGAACTAACTTGAAGAAGGATGCCAAACCAATCATACAAAACCAAAAATTGAATGTAGCAATAATTTCTGATATGTTCTCGATCCCATTCATGGATTGATGCCAGGAGGCATATTCCACGGTGGATTCCGTGAGGTTTTACGGTGGATTCCGTAAACTTAGATAATCGGGGCTCATACGCAAAGAGGATTCTTTGTGCAAGAAGTTGATGGGGACGCTTGTCCTTTTCGGGCGTTTCATTAATTTAGTGTGTACATGGGTGATTCCATAGCGGGTGATTCCGCAAAATGCATATTAAATTAATAAACGTTTATGAGTTTAGAGTGCGCACTCGTAATAAATTAAGGTTAGGATTTATTTCTAACCAGTTGATTTATTGATGTAGCTGAAGACTGCTAGGTATTCACTTTTGTCGGTTTAATTGTGTTATTTTACTAACGATTGTGAATGCTTCAGTTGATGTGTAGAGATAGGAGCAGTGGCGGAGGAAAGCATTGGAGTCTAGCGGGTTTTCGACCTTTGGACTATATTTTGATAGGCGCCACGCCTATATTTTGTTATGTCTATTGAGACATTGATTATTTATTATTATTTTGTATGCGCTTATGCGCCTGGATATGTTATTTCTATTTGGACATTGAGATTGGGCGTGCCAGACTCTATGGGCACCGTCCATTAGCTTTATTTTCCTATTTTTGGTAGAAAGCAAACTCAAAAGCTAAAAGCTTGTCATATTTTTGTAATTGGACTATTATTGAGCATGAAGATTGGAAATATACATTAAATACATGCTTTGTGAAGCGCTCACACAAGGCATGGGGGAGATTGAACCCAATTTGTCTCTTGCCTCTTGTCGTGCATGCTTTTACATGGGTTTTTTGTGAAAAAAGGTAGAGTACTTTGTTCTTGGGGACCTTCCGGGATTCACCACGTGAGCTATCTGCGACCGATCTGCGCACCAGTGGTATCAGAGCGGAGCAGAGATCAAGAGCTTCCAATTGCTACCAATCTTGGGCGAAGGCGGAGCTCCAAGAACAAACGGCCTCTACAGTCAATCTCGTCGCGAACCGTCGATACAGGCAGACTTCTGGCGATCAAGAACCCCTGTTTCCACTGTCAGATCGCGAAGGACCAGGCTCTGCAGGCGGAGGACCACTCCTACATCTCCATCAATAAGTCGTGGTTATCCAGTGAGCAAACTCTTAAACTATCTTTATCAAAGCTTAATTATAAAGCTTAAAAAGCTTAAGAGAAGCTTAAGCTTCTCCAAAATCTTTTCGGCGTGTCAGAGAGAGGCCTGAAAAAATCCGCGCGGAAAAAAAAAACGGCCCCTCCCCTCACGAAAAAAATGGCGGCCTGCTAGTCCTCCTTAAGCTCCTAAGCTTAAGCTTAATTACTTAAGCTTAAGCCTTTCTGCAAGTCACACAGATAAGATAAGTCGGCAAACTCTGGGTCTCGCACTTCTGAAGTCAAGTTCCGCAAGTCGACGGTAATCAAGTACTGCAAGTTCTGCAAGTCGGCCTAAGTCCAGCAAGTCAACAACTCTGCAAGTCTGCTAAGTCTGCAACTCTGCTAGTCAGACTAAATCAGAACTGACTAGTGCTTAAAACTCATAGAAGACTTGTTCGTATGCAAAAACTCTGAACTGGAAAGTTGTTCGCAGCAAGCTGTTCTACCTATCTACAAGTTCGTTGAAGTACTTTCAGCAAACGGAGACAGAAATATTGCAGAATTTCTGAAAATTGAAGAAGAAAATACCCAAAAATACATAGCCTTGTAACCCCAAATTTGAGCTACGCTCATCCCGCTAACTGATTTTGAGTGAGAAAGGTTTATTGAGTTTTACAGGATGACTACCCCACATATGGATGATCCTATGGCTGAAGACGACCTACCTGAACCTACCATGGAACAAAAGCTGGATCTTATCATGCTACTATTGGAAGAAGAGCGAAGAGCTAGGCAAGCCTTGCAAGCGCAATTGACAAAGCTACAAGGAGCGTCCACTGATAAAGAAGAACCTCAAGCTGAAGATCTGATTCGCCGTACCATCGACGCCACTCTTGAAGCACAAACCATTCGCAAGGAATCCAAGATAAGTAAACGAAGTTTCAAGTTTCGCACTTTCAATGGCATAAGAGAAGGAAAGACTGTTTTATCATTCATTAGCCAATTTGATGACTATTTCCATGAGGAAACTTATCCCGAAAAAGATAAAATCAAGTGTGTTACTAATCATCTGATAGACAAAGCATCACTTTGGTGGACTGTAGTCCGCAAGAGTATAGAATGTCCTGCTACTTGGGAAGATTTCAAGAAGAAGTTCATGCAAAATTTCCTTCCACCGCAATTTCATGAGAAGGCTATTAAGTAATGGGATTTACTCCAACAGCGCGATCGTGAGCCTATTCCACAATATACAGAGCGTTTTTGGAATGCACTCTTACAGTTACGCATGCTTGAAGACGTACCAGAGACAACACATAAGCGGAAGTATATGTCTGGACTTCTTGGACATTACTACGCTGAAGTGAACATGTTCAAGCCTGCTACCCTTGAAGACGCCATCTCCTTAGCTCACGACACCGAAGATAAGTTACGCGGAAGAGATCGACGACCACAGCCATTCCAAGCAAACGGTAATTATGGACCTAAACAATTCAATTCCAATTTCAGAAGGTTTAATCCAGGTCGTTTCTCATCACCATCTTTCCGCAAGAATTGGCCTAAACCACCTGCATTACCATCCACTGTCAATCCAAATCCAAAGCCTATTCCACAAGCAAATCCAAATATACCTAGACTCCCAGCCATTGCAAATAATGTAACCAAAGCCAAGCCAATCGTATGCTACAAGTGTCACCAGCCAGGGCATCTCGCAGCAAATTGTCATTCAAAGAAGCCATCAGCACATATCAACTACCTTGGAGCCATGGACGAAGAAGAGCATGAGGATATGCCAGATTTCACTGAAGAAGAAGATGATCCTACTACTACTTCCGACACTTTACCAGGTAGGCCTACTTCACATTCATTGTTGACTATGAAATGTATGGTGCATGGAAAAGAAAGAACTATATTGCATGATGACGGTAGTACCCATGATTTTATTTCAGCAAAATTGGTAAAGGAATTAAAACTTGCATACTGTACCTACGCATTATCGCATAAAAGCTGCATTTTTAGGCACTAGGTACAATGGCACACAAGAAGTACAAGATTTAGAAATTCAAATTGGTCCATATATTGAAAGAAGAAATTTCTTAGTTGTCCCATTACAGTCAAGCGACATTATTCTAGGAATGCCATGGAGACACCAACATAATCCCAATATAGATTATTCCACACACACAATGAATATTAATTTTCAAGGAAAATCTATTACATTATTTGGTATGCATGCATCTCATATTTTTCCACTGCTTTCGCATACTCAAGCAAAACGTGCACTACGCAAGAATACTAAATCATATCTCATTTGGATGAATGAATTGCACGCAAAGGAAAATCATATGCACCCTAGGCATAAGGAATTTCTCGCATATTTTAAGGACTGTTTTGCAGAAGACCTACCACCAGGTTTACCACCATCACGTCCAGAAGACCATAAGATTGATCTAATACCTGGCACACAACCACCTTGTAAAGCCCCATATAGGCACAATCAAATAGAGCAAAAAGAAATCCAGAGTCAAGTTGAAGAATTACTAAATAGAGGCTTAATTTGACCTAGCAGTTCTCCATTCGGTGCACCTGTGCTCTTAGTCAAGAAAAAGAATAATACCTATCGTATGTGTATTGACTACCGAGCATTAAATAAGATCACTGTAAAGAATAGGTATCCTATACCTAGAGTTGATGACCTTATGGACAAACTGCAAGGATCTTCTATATTTAGTAAAATTGACCTTAAGTCTGGATATCATCAGGTGAGGTTAGATAGATCCGACATATTTAAAACTGCATTCAGGACACAGTTTGGCCATTACGAATTCTTAGTCATGCCATTCGGATTAACTAATGCACCTGCTACTTTCAGTAGAATGATGAACCGTATCTTTCTGAAATATCAGTATTGTGTGATTGTTTTCTTTGATGATATTTTAGTGTTTAGTCAAAGTGAAAAAGAGCATTATGAGCATTTATCATTAGTTTTTCAATTACTGAAAGAAAATCAATTGTTTGCAAATCCTGACAAGAGTGAATTCTTTAAGATAGAAATAGAATATCTAGGTCATATTGTATCAAAAGAAGGAATTAAAGTTGATCCTAAGAAAATTGATGCAATATTGCATTGGCCTGTTCCTAAAAATGTACATGAACTACGCTCATTCCTTGGTGTTGCTAGTTTCTATAGGAAGTTTGTACGTAATTTCTCATTACTTGCTTTACCATTGACCAAACTTCTTAAGAAAGGCATTGTTTATCAATGGACTGAAAATCAGCAGAAATCCTTTGACTTACTCAAACGTGCATTAACCAATGCCCCTGTTCTACAATTGCCTGACTTTAACAGACCATTCTTTCTAGTTGTGACCGATGCTAGCGGATCAGGAATAGAAGCCGTATTAATGCAAGACAACCATCCTATAGCATATTCTAGTTCTAAGCTGAAACCCTCTGAGCTCAAATATTCCACTTATGACAAGGAACTATTAGTAGTTGTACAAGCATTAAAACAATGGAAGCATTATTTAATGGGTTCAGAATTCATGATAAAGACTGACCAGCAAAGCATTAGACATCTACTTAGCCAACCCCAAATTTCTGACCGTCATATCAAATGGGCTTCCTTCATTCAAAGTTTCCATCCTATCATTCAATACCAACCTGGAAAAGAAAATGTAGTTGTCGATGCATTGAGTAGAAGACCTGCAATTCATAACATTTCTATCATATCTTTTGATTCTTTGATTGCTATGAAAGACACATATCACCAGGATATTACTTTTCATTCTGATTGGCAAAAATTAGTTCAAAATAATTTCATTCCTGTTGATTCATTGTCATATAATGATGGATTTATGTTCTTTGAAAAGAGACTGTGTGTTACTATTCCATTCCGATCTTTTGTTTTGAATGAAATTCATTGTCCCCCATATCAAGGTCATAGAGGTATCATTTCTACATTACGCATGTTAACTAAAGATTTTTATTGGCCGCATATGGATGCAGATGTATCTAATTTCGTTTCTGAATGTTTGATTTGTCAAAGAATAAAGAGACATCATGGTAAACAGTATGGGTTACTAATGCCTTTGACTATTCCCTCTAAACCTTGGGAACATATATCTATGGATTTCATTACTGGTTTACCAAATACTAAATCTAACCATGACATGATTTGGACAATTGTAGATAGATTTAGTAAACAAGCATATTTCATTGCATGTAAGAAAACTTTAACAGCATCACAAGCAGCACAGTTATTTTTGAAAACTATTTTTACTAACCATGGATTGCCGAAAGTGATTATTTCAGATAGAGATTCTCGATTTTGTAATAATTTTTGGATTACACTGTTTGCAAATCTAGGCACAAAGATTGATTTCTCATTTGCATTTCATCCAGAAACAAATGGACAAACAGAAGCCACAAATAGCACTATTTTAGATCTTTTACGTGCATACACTATCTCTAAACCTCAGACTTGGGATACTCATTTACATTTATTACAGTTTGCTTACAATAATACACCGCACACATCTACAAAGCAAGCACCTTTTGAAGTTATTTATGGATATAGATTATCTACACCTGTTGCATCTTTGTCTAATAGAATTCAGAGTGCTGATGATATTGCTGTTATGCATAACACTATTTTTGATGAGGTTAAGGATATGATTGCTAAAGCCCAACAATCATATACGAAACAAGCTAACAAGAAAAGACAAGCCATGAATTTCAAAGTTGATGATTATGTTTGGCTTAGAATAGAAAAGCGTAGACTGCAAAGTGCAGATAGACATCCAGTTGTCAAATTAGCTCCTAGATTCTACGGACCATTTAGAATCATTCATAAAATTAATGACAATGCATTCAAGTTAGAACTGCCATCTCATTGGAAAATTCATAATACATTTCATATTAGTTTATTGAGACCATTTAGAGGCCAATTACCTATTCACCCTGTTTATGAAAACCCACCTTTACTAGAAGAAGAGACTGAAATACTTGAACCAGAAGCCATTATAGACACTGACTACATGACCACTAGAACTGGCCGAAGGTATTCTAGATATTTAGTGAAATTTAAGAACCATCCTGTAGAGGAAGCACAATGGATGCACGCTAGAGACTTAAATGCTTTCCCCACTCTGTTAGCTCCACATTGAGCTAATAGCAATTGAGGTCAATTGCTATCCCACCCTGGGGGTATGATGCTAGGAGGCATATTCCACGGTGGATTCCGTGAGGTTTTACGGTGGATTCCGTAAACTTAGATAACCGGGGCTCATACGCAAAGAGGATTCTTTGTGCGAGAAGTTGATGGGGACGCCTGTCCTTTTCGGGCGTTTCATTAATTTAGTGTGTACATGGGTGATTCCATAGCAGGTGATTTCGCAAAATGCATATTAAATTAATAAACGTTTATGAGTTTAGAGTGCGCACTCGTAATAAATTAAGGTTAGGATTTATTTCTAACCAGTTGATTTATTGATGTAGCTGAAGACTGGTAGGTATTCACTTTTGTCAGTTTAATTGTGTTATTTTACTAACGATTGTGAATGCTTCAGTTGATGTGTAGAGATAGCAGCAGTGGCGGAGGAAAGCATTGGAGTCTAGCGGGTTTTCGACCTTTGGACTATATTTTGATAGGCACCATGCCTATATTTTGTTATGTCTATTGAGACATTGATTATTTATTATTATTTTGTATGCGCTTATGCACCTGGATATGTTATTTCTATTTGGACATTGAGATTGGGCGTGCCAGACTCTATGGGCACCGTCCATTAGCTTTATTTTCCTATTTTTGGTAGAAAGCAAACTCAAAAGCTAAAAGCTTGTCATATTTTTGTAATTGGGCTATTATTGAGCATGAAGATTGGAAATATACATTAAATACATGCTTTGTGAAGCGCTCACACAAGGCATGGGGGAGATTGAACCCAATTTGTCTCTTGCCTCTTGTCGTGCATGCTTTTACATGGGTTTTTGTGCAAAAAGGTAGAGTACTTTGTTCTTGGGGACCTTCCGGGATTCACCACGTGAGCTATCTGCGACCGATCTGCGCACCATGGATTCTCTTTTTGATGATATCATGGGACATGAGATGTTAGGTTTCCATCAAATTGTAGTAATTCAGGAGTGTTCAGGTTTGCTACTGTGTCAGAATTATAGGATGGATTGTAGAAACCCGAATACTTGCAACCTAAATCCCTAAAACAATAACTTGAGTTCTTACAACAACAGTGGGAAGTGTTGCAACATTTTAAAATGCAAGATATAAAGGAGGAAGTGCTATAGCAATCTAAAAAAAAGAAACTATAGTAGCAACCTAAAGATGAAAAGTTTCAAGAACCTAGAAATAGACTTGAATGTCAGTAAATACTAGTTTAATTAGTTTATATTGATACCAAACAACAATGCTTTGTAGATGCCATGATTGAGATTGAAGCTATGGAAGATTATAATGCAAACGCAAATGCAATTTGGTATTGTTTTCTTTTGCAGGTTTTCTTACATTATCTTGTATATTTCTCTAGTGATACTATTTCTTGTTTGAGATTCAAGTTGAGTGGTACATTGCCATATATCTCTTATGATACAGATATCGAAGTGTCATCAATATATTTCTTGATCGATGCAACTACTCTTTGTCATTGAAGTAGTGATCTACTTATTCAGTCATGGTTAAATATCTTCATTCTCTATGATATTCTATGGATGTCATTGTACTTAATGGGTTCCCAACCATGGCATGTTGCTTTGAAATGGTTATACCATTATTCTACTTTGGATGAAGGGATATGTAGGTTCAAGTCTGTGATGAAAGAGACCTAACTGTCCTAACTAAGGGGAAGGAGAGAGAGAAGGATTGCAGAAGAAGAGGGAGAGGAGAGAGAAAGCAAGAAGAAGAGAGAGAAAGAGGGAGAAAGGAAGAAGAAGAGGAAGAAGAAGAAGAAGCCATGGAAGCTTGAGAAGGTGAAAAGAGAGTTTCTTGATAATTTCTGTGATGCCTCAAAATACCCTCTTACACCTTATATACCATCAGTGTGACTGGTATGTTCCCATGCCACGTTTGTGTGATCCCCATTCATTACAAACCATCCCGTCTCAGAAAGTTTTTGTCCTCAAAAACAAGGGATGTAGTCATGGATTGTAAGGGTGTGCTGTAGGAAATCAGCCATAACTTTGTGTGGGAAACTTTGAATGGGACAGTTGAGGTGCCGTTATGGAGCCCATGAGATGTACTTTTAGCCTATGTGGGTGGGACGGGGTTGCAATCAGGTCAGGACCAAAACTATTACAAAATAGAGGGCTGTCCAGGAATTACTAGCGTGCTGTCCCAGATGGTATGGCTGGAGAAAACAGCCATAACTTCCACTAGGGAACTCCGATCGGGGCAAGTAAGGTGTTGGCACGGAGCCCTCGAGGTGTAATTTCAGCCATGTAGAGGATGGGGCTGAAAAATGGACCAGGACCAAAATTGGTACAAAACAGGTGGCTGTCCAGATGCATACTGCAGCCCAAAACAGGTGTCATGGTTAAGTTCCAACCAATACGGCCTCCTTCAAGTGTGGAAATTCATCCAAAATAGATGTTGGGCACCAAGAGTCTTCCTTTATTGGTAGGCCTTGCCATTTGATCAGGTATTCATGTATGGAACATATGCAGAGTTGCTTTTCACGTTGCCCAATGACTGCCTCAGGAATGTACTGAATAAGGCCCTCCTCATCTAGCTCCTCTACATGATCTTTGGGACTGCCAATGAAAGGTTTCAATTGGCTCACATGGAAGACATCATGGATCTTAGTAGTGGGAGGGAGTTGGAGACGGTAAGCCAAGTCCTTGACCTTCTTAATGATTTTGTAGGGCCCATAGTAACGGTGTGCCAACTTGTTGCAAGAACCGTCCTTTAGTGTGGCATAACGGGACTTGGGGACCTTGAGGAGTACCAATTCACCCTCTTGAAAGTCAAGGGGTCTTCTTTTTGCATCAACATGGAGCTTCATGTGCTCTTGAGACCTTTTGAGGTTTACCTTGCATTGCTGAAGTAAAGCTTGCATGCGGTCCAACTCTTCTTTTCCAAGGGAGTTGAGCTTTTCATTGAATATCATGATAGGAAGGGGCACTCGATAACAATACAATGCCTCGAAGGGAGAGACTCCAATGCTCGAATGAGTGGAGTTGTTGTAAGAAAATTCAGCCAAGTGCAGCCATACGTCCCAAGAATTCTGCACATCATGACAAAAATGTCGCAAATAAGTTTCAAGCCACTTATTGACTCTCTCGGTCTGCCCATCCGTTTGGGGATGATAGGCTGTGGATGGAGCCAATTTGGTCCCCATGGAGTTGAAAATTTTCTCCCAAAATAGACTCATAAATTTGGTGTCCCGGTCATGTACTATGACTTGGGGTAAGTCATGCAACTTAAAAACATGCTCCATAAACTGAGTGGCAACTTGAGATGCTGTAAACTAGGATTTTGTAGGGATGAAATGGGCTACTTTAGTGAGTCGGTCAACTACCATATATATGCTATCCCAACCCTTCTTGGTTGTAGGTAAACCAATGATGAAATCCATGGTAATGTGGGTCCATTTTCCTTCGAGGATAGGTAAAGGCTGCAACAATCCACCCGGTTTAAGAGTGCTATCTTTATTTTGTTGACAAGGCATACATTTAGACACAAAGTCTTTAACATCCCGCCATAGCCTTTCCAATGGAAGCTTTTTGAAACTCGGTCATATGTTTTGAAGACCCCTAAGTGGCTAGCAAATCAGTGAAGAATGCATCTCTTCAAGGATCCTTTGGGTGAAGGGAGAGGCATGGGGAATCACAATACGGCCATGGAACCAAACGAGGCCATTGTGGAGCTGATATTGGGAATTGTCATCCATGACACCTTGCTGTAATTTCTGGAAAAGAGGGATGAATTCAGCATCAAGCAAGTATGCCTCTTGGAGCTCTTCAATCCAATCATGGTGGAGTTCAGTGATGGATAAAACCTTGCATGCCCACATGCGAGAGAGTGCATCGGCCACTACATTGTCCTTGCCACATGTGTGGGTAATCTCAAAGTCATAGTTTTGTAGGGTAGCCACCCATCTACGTTGTTTGGGAGTGAGGTTAGGCTGAGTCAAGAAGTATTTGAGCACATGGTGGTCACTTTTCACCTTAAATCTGCTACCATACAAGTAGTGATGCCACTTTTTGATAGCATGAATGACTGCCAACATCTCCTGATCATAGATATGCAACTCTCTCTCTCTCTTTATCATCCAATTTTCGGCTCTCGAATGCGATTACCCCGTGTTCTTGTAGTAAGACTGCACCAGTACCCCGTCCACTAGCATCACATTGGATGGTAAAATCCTTTGAAAAGTCAGGGCATACGAGGATGGGGGTTGAAGTGAGCAAGTCTTTCAGCTGTTGAAAACTGCGATCAGCCAATTCATCCCATAGGAAAGCCTCTTTTTTCAGCCTGTCTGTTAATGGGGTTGCAATTGTGGCATAATGGCGAATAAATCTCCGATAAAAAGAGGAGAGGCCAAGAAAACCACGCAAGGAGGTAGTGGTAGTGGGGGTGGGCCACTCCTGGACACATTGCACTTTCTTAGGATTAGCTTGGATGCCTTTTTCACTAACAATGTGTCCTAAGTACTCAACCTCTGTTTGCATGAAGACACACTTGCTTTCTTTGGCAAATAGCCGGTACTCTCTCAGTACATCAAAAAATTGCCTGACATGCTTCAGATGCTCATGCAGTGACTTGCTGTAAATGAGTATATAATCAAAGAATACCAACACAAACTGGAAAAGCCATGGTTGCAATATTTTGTTCATTAAGCTCTGAAATGTGGCGGGTGCATTAGTGAGCCCAAATGGCATGACAAGGAAATGGTACAAGCCACGGTTAGTCCGAAAGGCTATTTTGACTTCATCACCCACCCTCATTCTAATTTGGTGGTAACCAGATCGCAAATCAATCTTGGTGAAGTAGCGTGCTCCCTTGAGTTCATCAAGCAAGTCATCAATTCGAGGGATGGGGTATCTATTTTTGACGGTGATCTTATTGAGATCACGGTAGTCAATGCACAACCGGAAAGATCCGTCCTTTTTCTTAACCAATAGAATCGTGGAGACATAAGGGGAAGAGCTAGGCTCTATGAATCCCATCTCAGTGAGCTCCTTGACTTGCTTTGCTACTTCCTCTCTCTCACATTTAGAGAGTCAATATGGGGGTTTATTGATGGGCTTGGCATGGGGCTCCAGGTCAATCGGGTGATCCACCAATCTCTGAGGGGGAAGGGTAGTGGGGGGCTGAAATAGGTCCTCATATTTAGCCAAAAGCGCTTTTAGTACTGCATTTTGCTTCCCCAAGGTGTGTGATGGTCATCATTATCCTTATGAAAATGCAAGACAAAGATTTGGGAGCGTTTCTTAAATTCTTTTTTGAGTTATCTTACTGTTATAAACTGAAAATCTGCATTTTCTTTGACTCCCTCCAAGTGTACAAGCTGCCCATGCATTATAAACTCCATATACAGCTGAGAGAAGTCCATAGAGATTTTTCCCAACTGCTAAAGCCAATCACATCCCAAAACAACATCCACGGGGCCCATATCAAGGGTAATTAAGTCCACCTTTGCTGTGTAATTTTCAGCCAGCATAAGAGACACTTGTGTGCATACATGGGAGCTCACTTCCTCATTTCCATTGGCCACTTGAACTCGAAGAGGTTGCTGTAATTTAGTGGGAACACATGTCAAACGGCCAAGAGTCAATTTATTCACAAAACTGTGCATGCTGCCACTATCTATGAGGATGTATACACTCTTGCCATCAATGTTACCATGCACTCGTAGGGTGTTCGGGCTCCTAGAGCCGGTCCATGCATCCATGGAGATTGAGCAAGCTAATATAGTGGTGAATGAGGGGTGCCAAGGGTCATTCCCAAGCATGTCATCAATGGGGCAGCCACCGGGGTCAAAAGGGAACCCATTTGGTGAGTCATAAAACTAATCGGTATTAAGATCCTCCTCATATTTAGCATTTTCAGCAACTTTGGCTTTTCTATCCTTGACAACTTTAGGAGGAATGAATTTTTGACTGTTAGGACTGAAGCCATTCCTTGTCTTATTTTCAGCATACTTTGGGTCACTTTTGGAGGGTGGTGCTGTCCCAAAACTGCCATATTTCCTTTCAGCATTAAAAGTGGGGTAAGTAGGGATTTTGGGGCTACCATTCCCTGCATTGTTGCTGCGATAATTATTAGCATATGGGGGTTGCCTAATAGGGTACCTTTGATGTCCTACGATGGCCTGTATGCCCTCATTGCGATGGTATTTCAGACCATAGCGTTCAGCCAATTCTATGGCTGCAAACAGGGTGGCTGGCTTTTGAGCCATTACATCAGCTGAGAGATGCGCATCTAGCCCATAAATGTATTTATGCAATTTGGCCTCATCATTGACTGCCTCAACATACATGGATAGGTTCATGAATTGGTTGGTGTACTCCCTCACAGTGAGATTTCGCTAATCAAACTGGTACCATTGCCTAGCCAAGCCTTCTTTTTCCACCGGGGAGACAAAAACTTGGATCATATGCATCTTGAACTCTTCCCAATCATGAAACTACTGATTTTCTCTTTGAACGAATCTCCACCATGTGTGGGCAAAACCTTCTAAATTAAGGGAGGCAAAAATGATATTTGCCTCATCGGTATGGGGGTAGATGAGAAAATAGGCATCTTATGATACCCTTCATAGTATCCCAATGTCGTTGGCCAGGTATAGCCATATAGTGTGCCACAACTTTCACTACAAATACTTACATCAAATTGCCCATTGCAAATACATAAGGGATCTTGGCCATCTTGGCCCTTCATAGTATCCCATAGTAAAAGTTGATTACAGCAAAAGTTGATTTCAGGTAACTCATGATACCCTTCATAGTATCCCAATGTCGTTGACCAGGTGTAGCCATATAGTGTGCCACAACTTTCACTACAAATGCTTACATCAAATTGCCCATTGCAAATACATAAGGGATCTTGGCCATCTTGGCCTTCTGCTCAACTAACTAGGGACAATCTACCTGACTGACCTTCACATGGGAAGGTAAATGACAACCAATATGCTTAACATCTTGCATATGGAAGTGCTCAAGGACCTTCTATATGTACTCATTTTGTGATAAGTAAAGGAGCCCCTAAGAGTGATTGCATATCATGCGCATCCCAAGAATATGTATTCCTATCCCATGTCCTTCATTTCAAATGTCTTCTTGAGTTAAGTTTTCAAAGCATTCAACTCCTCATGAGCTCTCCTAGCAATCAATATATCATCCACATAAAGTACCAATATAATAAGGCTGTCATCACAAGGCTTCTTCATGTAGATACACGGATCCACATCACTACAAGAGAGTAAGGCTATGATCATATAAATGCATCAAACTTATGATACCATTCTCTAGGTGCCTATTGAATACCACAAAGGCTCTTTCTCAACTTGTACACTAAGTGTTCCCTACCCTTTTCCTAAAAGCACTTAGGTTGTTGCGTATCAATCTCATCATGCAAGTCTCCATATAAAAAATCAGTCTTAACATCCATCTAATAAAGATCCAGATGTAACTGAGCAACCAAGGCCAATACTAAGCATAGGGTAGTCATCTTGACTATAGGAGAAAATACCTCATCAAATTCAACAATGTATCTCAACTACTTGCTCAAGCTGCTTATGCATCTTCTCCTCATGGAAAACAACACCATGGCTAGAGATAACCTTCAGAGCATGTGGATCCCATAGGCGATAGCCCATCTCACATGTATCCTTATAACTAAGAAAGATGCATCTCATTGACTTAGGATCTAGCTTATTATATTTGTCCTTGGGTACATGGCACAAAGCCTAACATCCAAAGACTATGACATGCACATATGAGAGAGGTTTTCTAGACCGTATGTCTTTTGCAACCTAATAACCAATAACAGTTCACGAGGATTTATTTATTGAGTGTACAATAGTAGTAACTACCTTAGCCTAAAAATGATGTAATAAACCTACCTAGCTAAGCATACTATGAACTCTCTCCTGAATTGTCCTATTCATGCACTTTGCAACACCATTCTAGGGTGGGGTGTAAGGGGTAGTCAACTAACACTTAATACCCTGCTCATTGCAAAACTACTCAAATGTTTTAGAGACATATTTATCCCCATTATCTAGCCTTAAGGATTGTAGCCTATACCCAGACTAGTTCTCAACAAGAGCAAGCCAATCCTAAAAGGTAGCCAATACATCTAATTTCTGCTTTATGGGATATGCCCAAACCTTATGCTAATAATCATCAATGAAGGTCACAAAGTACTTCATACCACCTAGTGATCGACAAGGCATGAGACCACATACATCAAAATGAACAAGAGCTAGATGCTCACCCATGCGCATAATGTTAGACTTCTTATGAGAATTGCATGTCTGCCTGCCATAAAGACAATGATCACATGAATCAAAATATTTGTAATCAAGGGGCGAAAGATATTGCAAACAATAAAGTATTTTCATTTCTTTTAAGTGCATATAACCAAGGTGACAATGCCATAAATATACATGTGGCATGTTAGCCACAACCAAAATATGGTAAATAGACCCAAATACAAGCAAGGGATAGAGGCTACTAGGCTTGGCACCTTAAGCAAAGACAAGATTTCCACATGTAATCTTCCATGCAGAATCACCAAAAGATACATAATATCTTGCATAATCTAACTATCCAGTAGAGAGAATAATTTTGGTCAAAGTCACGGAACATGGCGTACAATATGCAAAACAAATGTGTTGCATGAAGCAAATTTCAGTTTAATATCACCAATGCCAATATTATCCAATACCAAGTCATTTCCTAGTCTCACAAAACTTCTCATGGTGTGACTGAAATGAGGCCGATACCTATGCGGGGTAACATAAAAAGAAGCCCCTAAATCAAGTAGCCAACATAGAGAAAAAGTGGATAAGGCATCAGATAACTGACCAATTATGAGATAGCCCACGCCTCTAAATCATGTAAGAGAGACTTTACGACCATAGGACTTATTGCGATATTGCCCACGAGACTAAGACCTTTGTGAGTCTCTACCATGGCAGTCATTACCACTCTTACTATCGTGTCAGTTCCTAATAGTCAATGTTTTATCTCCTTTGTAAGGCATCCTCAACATCCTAGAGTTTCAAACTATCCTTAGGTATATTAGCATACATGGTAGTATGGACAGTGTCCCATGACTTGGGAAGTGTCACAAAGAAAGCAAGAACAAAGGAGGATGATTATCCTTGAACTCAATGTCCTATGAAGTCAAATGATTGAAAATAGAATGAAATTCATTCAAATGCATGAACACAGTAGTCCCTTTCTTCATGCAAAGGTCCATGATCTATCTCAACCAATACATCTGTGAAGTAGGACTTTACTTGTCATAAAGATTTCATATCTTTTCCCATAACTACCAAGTTTATCCTTAGGTGGCACAACATTATTATAAACCTATTTTGACAATGACAATGCAAGAATGGACTTTTATGGCTCATCCAACTCATCCTAGATAAGTTGATGAATGCCTTCAAGCTTTACACTCTTGGTTCTCAAAGGCCTAACCTGCTTCTTTTGAACTTGCTTCTTTTGAACCTGCATCTTTCAATAGATAAAATTTGTGCCATCAAGCTTTTCAATGTTGAAAATAGCACTATCATTTGAAGAACTAGCCATAATAATAGTATACCAATGTAAAATCCAAGTAGCAATCGGGATACAAAGAATGTAACTAGTAGTGACTATGCATAGACCACTGGTACCAAAGGCTATTACAAAATCAAAGTATTAATAAACCATACATCCCATAAATATATACATCACTATGACAAACAACTAATAGATAAGTGCCAATGCCCAAAGTATATGGAATCAAATCAGCCCACAAGTGAAAGTAACTGCATCCAATAGCATATACATGAACCATGAGTCCCATTGTCTCAAAGAACCAAGCTCTACCAAGTAAGTACAAGTGTATCACACTGGAAATTCAAAGTGAGCAAGCAAAGCTCAAGACATATACATGAAATCATCTGGGAAGCCTAAGTACATCACAAATACATTCAAGAGTATAAGTATCCAATGAAGCTTCAATACCTGTAAGTGAGTAAGCATAAAAGCTCAAATCAATTGACCAAAGTCTAAGTACATCAAATATGGCTCAAATCCAAGTGCTAAAGCATGTCATAACTATATCCAAAATCATAAATCAATGGTAGACATCACTGCAAACATGCAGCATACCCGAAATACCATGTAGGCACAATAGGTATTCAAAGCATGAAGTTTCCTATTATATGCTTGTTGTCCAAACTATTATAATAGCAATAAACTTCTACAAACTTGAGCTTATCAAGCTCTAAATAATCTAAATAGCATCCCAAAGCATAACCATACCATATGGGCACCAAAATTGATGCCAGGAGGCATATTTCACGGTGGATTCCGTGAGGTTTTACGGTGGATTCCGTAAACTTTGATGACCGGGGCTCATACACAAAGTGGATTCTTTGTGCGAGAAGTTGATGGGGACGATGTCCTTTTCGGGCGTTTCATTAATTTAGTGTGTACATGGGCGATTCCATAGCGGGTGATTCCGCAAAATGCATATTAAATTAATAAACGTTTATGAGTTTTGAGTGCGCACTCGTAATAAATTAAGGTTAGGATTTATTTTTAACTAGTTGATTTATTTATGTAGCTGAAGACTGCTAGGTATTCACTTTTGTCGGTTTAATTGTATTATTTTACTAACGATTGTGAATGCTTCAGTTGATGTGTAGAGATAGCACCAGTGGCGGAGGAAAGCATTGGAGGATAGCAAGTATTCGATTTATGGATTATATTTTGATAGGCGCCACGCCTATATTTTGTCATGCCTATTTATTGAGGCATTGATTATTTATTATTATTTTGTATGCGCATGGGCGCACGGTTATGTTATTTCTATTTGGACATTGTATTGGGCGTGCCAGACTCTTTGGGCACCGTCCATTAGCTTTATTCCTATTTTTGTGTAAAAGCAAACTCAAAAGTTAAAAGCTTGCTATTTTTTGTAAATTGGGCTATTATTGAGCATGAAGATGAAATATACATAAAATACATGCTTTGTGGAGCGCTCACACAAGGCATGGGGGGAGATTGCACCCAATTGGTCTCTTGCTCTTGTCGTTCATGCTTTTTACCTTGTAACTTGTGCAAAAAGTAAAGTTTATTGTTCTTGGGGACCTTCCGGCATTCACTACGCGAGCATACAGCGTCCGATCTGCGCTCCAAAAATAGTATTCCCGAAGCATCAAACATGCATTATGGGATTTATTGCATGTTGTCCAAACCAGAAGAACTTGTTCTATTCTATGTGAAACAGAGAATTGAAAACTACATATAATCAACTCTATGAGTACTTAGATCTATAGCTATTATCATGCTCTTTGTTTCTAGCTATAGAACACCCGAATTCGATGTCATATACTGAAGTTATGGCCAAAATACGAAAGTGCTATCAAGATGCCATAGTTGTCCACAACTTCTACAGCATGCTCTGTATCCACTCAAAAGGGATAGAATGGCTGCTCCTCAACTCAATAAGCACTCAACAAGTCTCAGCTAGGCCTTGCAAAGCTCCTTGACAAGCTAGGAGCAAGCTAGAATAAGTCAAGAGAAGAAAAGACTCAATGCATACCTTGGGACAAAGAAACAATGGCTACCATGAAACCTTGGGCTAATGCTTTGAATCCGAACTGAAGTAAAGGATGAAGAAGCTCCTTGAATGGTTAGCTCTAATACCAATTAAAAGGTAGAGCTTGAGTGAAAGCACATAAGCGGAAGCAAGAGCTATGTCGGATGGAGTAAGGGACAGAGACATCGTACGTGGAAACTCCAATGGTCACAACGTGTGACTTGCCTTCCCTTATTCAATAGCCATTGAAAGAATAATTAATAAAGCGATAATGATGGGCACCTAACACTTGTAGTGTATAGGTATGCAATCATGATATGTGAAGTAAATATATGGTGTTGTAGGCACATGCACCTTTACACCCAACCTTGTATAGTCTACAACATAGTAAACTAGATGCAATAATTATATCGCCAAATCAAAGATCATGAATATTAGATTTGTTATCAACAAACTTCATAGAAAAGCCAATCATGACAAAATGCAAAAATTGACAATATATTATTCTTGATCTTTGGTACATAAAAGCATTTGTGAGTGTGGAAGCACTACCACTACCATATCTATTGAGCTCATACCCAATACATAATGAACTAGATGGAATAACGATATCACCATATGAAAGATCATGAATTGTGTCATCAATAAACTTCACAATCAAGTCAATCTTGGTAAGTGTAGAAAATGACATGAAATTCTTCTCATTTTTTAGTATATACAAAGCATTTGTAAGTGTAAAAATATCACCATTAGTAGCAATCAATATTATTTTACCAACTTCTTTCATGGGATAAGAGGAGTTATTGGCACATGTGATAGTACTGTCTTAGGGGTAGACCCATGAGAAGTGACTAGACAATGTTAAGAAGTAATATGCTTAGTGGTGCCACTATCAAAGTACCATACATCTAAATCCCTGACAAACACGCAATAATCATGTGAAGAAGGGGTTATAACTACATTGCACACTAAATGGCCATTCTATATCCTACATAATATTTGCAGATTTTGATTTAAAAGGAGAGGCATTTGCAACATCCATACTAGCCTCTTTCGTAGCTAGTTTAGGATAGTTCTTAATGATATGATCTTATGCCTTACTATATATATAATAGATGTTAATCTTAATTTTCTTCTTATACTTATCAATCTTATTCGTCTAAATAACATTTTTGGATTTTTGCTTAGTAGCAAAAAATACAACCATTCCATTGCTTTTCTAGCTAGCACAAAAGCTTGATTTGCAACACACAAAATAGATATGCTTTGCTAAGTTTGTATATCTTGTAACAAAGTAGAAATCAACTCATCAAATGTTAAAGTGTTCATATTACCTTTTATCATAGATATATAAACTATGATAAGAATAAGGAAAACCATTGAGAATAGTCTGTACAAGTGAATTGTTGGCAAAATCTCATCTTTAGTGATTAACTGCTTCTTAATATCTATTAGTGTAGTTACCTTCATCCATATGTTCACTCTCCAATTGCTTATGTGAGCAAGCAATACAAGCCTCATTTATTCCTCGATAAAAGCATGCAAGTATTCCCAAACGTCTTTAGCTATCTTATATGACCAAATGTGTGGGATCATGACATGTTTAATAGACAATGGAATCAAGGCATGAGCCTTTGCATCTCTACCATCCTAACAAATCTGCTCAATAGTAGGTACTAGTGGCACTCTAGCATTAACTGTTGGACTAGAACTAGATTGCTTAAGTGCATGTTTGTGCTAGGACGAGTGACCTCTTGGGAAGTTTCCCCCCTTTCCAACATTGACTATATACTTGGAAGAAATTTGTGTCTTGTGAATTGTATTTCTAAGGAAATATGATCCAAATGGGAAGCAAAACCATGACTTGAATGCATTTGAGCAGAAATCTTAACTAATAACTTGTTAAAAGGCTTGAATTACTTGAAAATACTCGGCAAAGGATATTGGCCTTATGACCAAAGGGTATAGACCTTATAATCAAAGGATTGAAATACTATAAAATACTAGCCAAAGGATATAGATCTTACGACCAAAGGACTAAAACACTTTAAAATACTAGCCAAATGATATAGTTCAACTAACTCAAAGGATCCATTGAAGACTCGTGTTAGCTTAATCAATAAGGTACCCTATATACATGATTTTAAGGTGCCATCTCCCAAAACTCATTTGAAAGGAGGTAGCTTTTAGGGGTTACATTGCCCTTACGTAGATGACCTTTTGTCTTGGTCATGGCTTAAATGTCAAATCATAGTCTATAAGTGAATTGGGTCATCCCCACCTTCCAATGCCTCATCGTTGCCAATATGTTTATGATCCCAATTTGAGTAGGGTGGTTTAGGGGGATGGTTCTTTAGTGGATTATGTAGGTTTTCCAAATTATAAGACGAAAGTCAATAGCATGGTGGTTGATTGAGCTATAAAGAAAAGAGACAATGTGACCTTCCATTTCTTCCATTCCTCTATTAACGTTCAGCACATTTTGATGCTATGTTTGACATTATGTGCATGGCTCATGGAGGCAGGCCGTTGCCATGCCATGCTCTCTAGTTCAAGAAGACAAAAAGATAAACCGTTGAATGTTTGGACCTATGAGAATTGGAGGGGTTCTAAGAGTTATATATGTAAACGGCCACAAGAGTCATAGCTTGTCACTCCCTAAACCTTACCCAATTCTTTGGAGCTCAATCTGTTAAGACCTTTTAGAAATGAGTTCATGAGAATACAGAACCTTGCACAAAGGGTCGGGCGGGCGGTCCTTAGGGTTGGAAATTTGTATAAAGGCAAATTAGGGTTTATCCCTCACTTTCTCTTACTAGTACTGAAGCTTCAAGGCCCTGCGTTGCTGGAGCAGATCAAAGGAGAGCGCGCCATCGTCTGCACAGCAGGCAGAGATGAAGGTATGTTCGGCTGCCTCTCTCCTCTCATCTGTTGTCGACTCTGTCCCCGGCTTCGCCACGAATTTATGTATAGTGTTTGCTCGTCTCGTCATCTTTGTGCGCGCGGTGCACCAGGTTGCGTGGTGCAGGTCCTCCTGCGTTTGGCTGGCAAGGGTTTTCTTGTCTGTAAACATTCATTGGAGATTCGACAGATGTGTATTCATCTGTACGTTGTAGCGTGTTCCTGCTGGCAGGATGATGGCTAGTATCTTCTTACTTGGATGCAATCCGCAGGTTTATGTGACCGAATGGCCTGATTCTGCTACCGGGAAATTGGTTACCAATGTTCTTTCTGGAATCAATCATCAGCGGCTCCATGGTTCTACGTGATAAAAATATTGCTAGAAACTTGCACTATCTAGAACCAATCTTCAGCGGCTCCATGGTTGTGTGTGACCGAATAGCGTTGAGTCTATCAGCACGTTTTTTGTCAGTGGCAATTGGTTCACCTTTTGTTGTACGAGGGATTGAACAATCTATTCTGGCAGCTTTGTTCCACAGCTGCTTCCTTGACAATGCTGCTTATTGGATCAGGCTGCTCAAGTGTGTAGATCCTGTCCTGTATACTTCTGGCCAGTGGTATGGAAGGAAATCTGATTGAATGTCTTGTTTAAAATGGTTTGACCAATGGGATTGAACTTTGGTCAGCCAAAGGCTGTTGCGTTTTGTGCGAATTCGGATGCTATGCTGTGACCTTTTTGTGCTTGTAGGATGAAATGTTAGGTCATGCAGTGAGATTTGCTGCATGGCACATTTTTGTCTTAAAGCATCTGTGATCTAACTATATGATTGGAGTTGTCACCTCTTTAAGTTTGGCTGAGCATGGGTCTCAGTACATGCATCGACATATTTTTGTGTGCATTGTACTTAATGCGTGGATTGACATATGTATGCAGCTCAATATTGCAAACCCTACCACAGGGTGCCAAAAGAAAGTGGAAATTGAAGATGAGCAGAAACTGTAAGTTTTTTGGCATGACTCTTTACAGGACCCTATTTTAGGTTGTTCAGCATTTACCTGATCAGCTTTCCTTGGCATCAAAGGGCTAATTCATTTTGGTCGGTACTTCTCAGGAGAGCCTTCTATGACAAGCGGCTTGCCCAGGAGGTGAATGGTGATGCTCTTGGTGAGGTACGGGTCCTAGTTCTGAATTGGGGCTACAGACTCTAATGGCATCTATTCTGGCTTATGAGCTGATGTTTCTTTTGTTGCTTTTCTTACAGGAGTTCAAAGGCTATGTGTTCAAGATCATGGGGGGCTGTGACAAGCAGGGATTTCCTATGAAGCAAGGTGTCTTGATGAAGGGCCGTGCAAGTTTATTGATGCACAGAGGTTTGTCTTCGGTTAAATCTGTCTCGGTGGAATATTATCATGGTTTTGACTGTTTTAATGGAGTGCAATTGTATTATGATTTGTAGTTTGCATTTCTTTTCCTAGACTGTTCGTCTATGAGCATGCTAGGTTTCTGCTTTTTGTGTCTGTAGTATAGTATGTTTCCTAGATTGTTTGTTTGCTCAATAATATATTTCCATTTCTTAATTAATCACCTCAAGTAACTTCTGCTCTGTATTCAGGTACTTCCTGCTTCAGGGGATATGGAAGGCGTAAGGGTGAGCGGAGACGCAAGTCCGTCAGAGGGTGCATTGTCAGCCCTGATCTCTCTGTACTAAACCTTGTAATTGTGAAGCAAGGTACTTGTAGGAAACTAAGTTGTAATGCTATTGGTACAATACTTTTGGTACAGCTGGGTGTTTGTTTATGTTTGTGATCCTGTCTTGCAGGTGAACAAGATTTACCTGGACTGACTGATACTGAGAAGCCTAGAATGAGGGGTCCTAAAAGAGCTAGCAAGATTCGCAAGCTGTTTAATCTTTCTAAGCAAGATGATGTCAGGAAATACGTCAACACTTACCGCCGTACATTTACCTCTTCCACTGGTCAGTCCTAATACTAGTTCATTCTTTGTTGGAGTTCATTCATTATAGCTGCCCCTGTTCTTATTTAATGAGTTGGCAGGTAAGAAGCGCAGCAAGGCTCCTAAAATTCAGAGGCTGGTCACTCCCATTACCTTGCAAAGGAAGAGGAGAAGAATCGCTGAGAAGAAGAAACGAGTAGCTAAAGCCAAGCATGAAGCTTCTGAGTATCAGAAGCTGCTGGCTTCACGTTTGAAAGAGCAACGTGAACATAGGAGCGAGAGTTTGGCCAAGAAACGTGCATCTCGT